>NC_051179.1:146160598-146456461 GCF_013339695.2 Rhipicephalus sanguineus | reverse complement strand
CAGGACGTGCTTCTGCCGCAGGCGGGTAATCGTCATGAGCGGAGAAGGGCAGCAAACGACGAAGACGAAGATGCTAGAGAGGAACGCGCTTGGACTGCAGCAGCGTGTAGCACCTTTTAGTCAAATACACCCTGTGTATATAGTTTCTTCCCGTAACAATATATATATATATATAGATATATATATATTATATATATATTATATCATAATATATATATATATATATATATCTATATATATATATATAGATATATATATATATATGCGTGCATAAAAGATTACTTAAAGGACATGAATGCGCATGGCACGTTAAGGGCACAGGAACGTTAAAGAGCCGGGACTTTCATTAAGCCCAAAAATGATTGTTTGAATTTGTGGATGTGATATGATCCCCGAACGTCCCTCAAGCAAAAACCTGACTGTAGAATTGTAGCTTAAGAGGCTTCCAGCGCGAGCTCCCATAGAGAATAGATGCGCATTTTGAGAAGCCCTAGCGTGCCCAAATTTGGTCAGATTTAAATGGGTTTTCAGCACGGCTCACTTTTAGTAGATCGAGGAAATGTTGCGGACAGATATTTTTCTCGGGCTTTCCATTTTTTACAAACGAGATGCAAATACCTATAAAAATTGTATATTTTAACGTCTCGCTCTTTCTTGTTGCTCCCGAAGAAAATAGCTAATTATCTATATTTCTGCCGCAACATTTCCTCCCTTTTATTTACTATTGTTATGATATAATAGCTATGCATGTCAACCTCTGGTTTCCATTTTACAGGCTTTGAAAGTGCTGTGTGTATTTTCAATGTAGATTTAAAATTCGCGCCAAATTTAATAGGTGCGAGTGGCTCCACCTGGTATCGCCATATTCCGCAATCCTACACTCTACCACCAGCCTTTTCATATGGCTGTATTCGTGCGCTGCGTAGAAAGTAAGGGACTCTGCTGAGTGAGCTTTAAAACAGGCTTCGTATTTTTTTATCGTTTTTTGTGGGGGGAGGGGGGCTGTGCTGCCTTTTTCCTCCCGAGCGTGTTCCCCACGACAATGAAGTGGAATGCGAGGCTAATGCAGGTGTGTGACCCAAACACAAATCAGCGTTCTTCGGCGTCGGCATCGCGACAATGTGTGGCTACCAGCACTCATATAGCAGGGTGCCGAGAGGTCCTTGGTGTTCAGGAAACTGCCCTTGTCCATAGCTAAACCGTCCTATTGACCGGCCACAGGAATTTACTGCGGTTGCAAGAGGGACAGCGGAGGCTTCTTCAGCAGAGGATAGCCAAGAGGCTCGTGTGCTTTCTCCAGTTCTGTCGGTCAGATGCGCGACATCGCGGGCTGTTTAGAAAAACTCATAGGCAAGCAGGCAAATCTGGATTTTAGGATGCAATAGCGAGATCGTCTGCCGCGAACAGCTTCTTCAAGGCACCAAATACGCATGCGTAGATCAGAACACGCTTTGTTCATTGGAAGAAAACATTAGGGGATGTTGAGCGGCCACTGTCAAGTGTGTGACTCGACACTGCTCGTCACCTTAGATGTAATTTAAACATTTTATACGATTTTGTATCCTTGATAACTTATCCTCGCGTTTTATATATATAATATATTATATATATATATATATATATATATATATATATATATTATATATAATATATATAATATATAATATATATATAATGTATATTCATTCCACGCATTACTACGATCTTTTTTGTGCCACCGAACATTACGTTTTTGTACACACAGAGTTTAAATTAATTTGTTTTCTTCAATTCGAAAACAGGGAACCGGTGTAAATGAACGCCTAAGGAACACCAGCTGTCGATAAAGAACGGACCACCACGAAAAGAAGAGACATTTGCGTCAGTGATACTTCCATAAGATTGCATGATAATGAAAGCTAATTTCTTCGCATGCGCGTAGATGAATTTGTGGTTGTGTGGCATAAATATGCGTTTTATTTTCAATAAAATCCAGTCGCGAGTCTGCGCCCGTCCTCGTTCACTTCCTTGCCCGTGTTTCCTTTGCGCAGCACATTGTTTAACCGACTCCCCGCAGCATGCTTGCTGATTCCATCTCTCGTGCGTGTTCCACGCGACAGTGTTGTGGTAGTGGCTAATGCAGGCGTGTCGCCCAAACACAATGCAGTGTTTCTACGGCGTCTCGACAGCGTTTCGGCTACCAGCTCTTTCTCTAAGCAGTTGTCGACAGATACTCGGTGCTCAGAGATTGTTCCCTACCCGTAGCTAATCGTCCTATTTGGCACCCGCAGGGATCTGATGTGGTGGCAAAACTAACAGCGGCGGCACCTGCAGCAGAGACTTGAGTGTTTTGCTGCCTTGAGCAGGTAAATGGATAAAAAAGCGCGATCGGCTACCGCGAACTGGTACTTCCAGGCGCCAACGGCACATGCGTAGATCAGAACAAGCTTTGTTTTTTGGAAAAAAAACATTCACTGACAAGTGTATGAGTCGACACGTACTGTTTTCACAACGTAGCGACTTGGGGTGATAGCGGGGACATTCCTCGGGAACTGACCCCGTTTTCGCGTTCGACCACCTTCGATGTAATTGTTAAACATTATCCTCGCTTGTATGTAGCGAACTTTTTTCCGTTCGCCAACTTAAATTTCCAAACGCTAGCCTAAAGCCTGCTGTATGTATATAAATCTGGGAGAAGCGCACAATATAACAAACATAATAAAACAGCAGAAGCGTACAAATCTTTTATTTTGAATTTTCTTACAACGGTAATGTTCTCAAAGTAGCCGTTCCATCTAATCATCTAAGTTGTCGAGATGGCAAAGAAGCAGATCAAAGTGTCTCCGAGAGAAAACGACGTAAGCCGTGCCCGAAAAAAAGGATTTTTTTTACGAAAGTTGCTTTTTACGGCATAGTGAGTTCTGAATCGCGATAAAAGGGTTCTGCGTAAAAATAATAAATGTAGTACTTTTTAATTACATTTTATTAGGAAGTCGGAGGGGGCACCGGAACAAATCTGATGTCAACGTTTGTTGCTCTGCGTGTTCGAGCAAGAGTTCACCCTGCGTCTCAACCAGTTTGTTCACAAAGATGGCGGCCACGGTGACGTCAATGCGAGCTATGTATTCCATAGCCTCTGACGATAAGCGGCAGAGAGCTGTGAAGAGAGGTCACTACCATTGTTTGGGTTACTGCGGGAGCGGTGTGGCGATACGGAGAAGTTGGAGGAAATGGCTTACACCGCAACGGTACGAGGAGGCCAAAGCGGCAAAACCCCTCCATTGCATTTGCTACGGATATGCTGGCGGAAAACATAGGGGCGTTCACCCTTTGTTGAGGCATTCCCGGGCAAGTTTCAAACATCACTTCTTTTCGCGCGCGGAATGACCTTTTCGCACGCTTTCACGACCTGGTGAGATTTACACGCCAGAGTGTACTCTAACTTACCTCCTTTTGTGGTGTGTAAGTGCTGAAATCTAGGGAAACAAAAAGCTCAAATCTGAGTTGCTTTGGAGCTGGTGAGCCCTCTTAATCTTGCTGAAGGATTGACCCCGGGAAGCGCTACGTGTTTTGATAAAGATAGGTTAGGAAGGGAAGACGCGTGTGCCGTATGAATTATGATTGTTGAAACGCAGCCGGAAGCTGGCTTCGGTTTGGCCTATGTACTGCTGGTTACAAACAGAACACTCCAGAAGGTATATTACATTGGGCGTGTCACAGCAAAAGTTGCCGCTTATTTTGAGGCTGAAACCTGAGGAGGTGCCGTGAGCTGAAAGTGAGGTCGTCATTTGCGCACATATTTTGCAGCGTGATTTTTACACGGGTGACAGCCTGAATGTACTGGTTTAGTAACTTTAGAAGATGTGATATGTCATGCAAAATTTTTAGAGCGTCTGTAGACTACTTTTGGTGGAGTTGGGAATATTGCTCGGAGACGCTGACTTTGCATGGGATATTATGATTTTGTTTGTAGAATACAACCTACTCTTGGTACCGAGGCCGAATGTGTAAGGACAAGGTTAGTTTCATGTGTCGTGGAAGTCTTTTTTGGTGCCTCTAAAGGGTTTTGCGCTTGACATCGTTAGCCTTTGCGAAAGCGTCGTCAACTAAGCAAGCTGGGTACTCCTGTTTAACTAAAGATTCTCTCAGGGAAGAGCAGTTTTGTGTTAGTCGGACTCGTCTGTGAATGTACGTTTGAAGCGGAGTGACTGATTATACGGGTTGCCAGCTTTCCAGTGTTTTAAATGTCTTCCCCGAAAATGCAGATACTGTTGCCTGTCTGTAGGCTTCTTGAAAAGTGTATTTGTTAATTTGTCGTTCCGTAAAATTACAGGGATATCTAGGAAATCTGCACGTTCCTCTGAGAACAAATGTGTGAAAGATATGGAATTGTAAACGTTGTTGAACGCTGCTATAAATGAAAGTAATGCATCTTCGCCGTGCTCCCAAATTAGGAAGATGTCATCGATGTATTGTTTATAAAAAAGTGGTGTTAGTGTTTGGCGGCTTAAAAATTCTTTCTCCAGCACACCCATGAACTGGGGCCAATCTTCGTTCCCATAGATGTCCCGTTGACCTGTATGAAATGTTCATTGTTGAATTAAAAATTATTATAGTGGAGAATCAACTTCAGTAATCTAGTTAATTTTGCGCCATCAATGGAGTGGTCAGAGCGCAAATGCTCATATTCCTGACGAACAGCTCGGATTCCATCCTCGTGGGGAATGTTGGTGTAAAGTGAACGCACATCTAAGACACCAAGAGGGATCCTTCAGGAACAGTTAAGTCAGCAATGTCGCGTAAGAAATGGCCAGAGTCTTTGCTGTAGGAGGGAAAAGTTTGCGGAATATAACTAATGAGGTCATCAACAAAGCAGGAAATCTTTTCAGTTACGGAACCAATAGCCGACACTATTGGTCTCCCGGGTCGCCTGCCTTGTGAATTTTTGGCAGCAGATAGAACCTTCCTGCTACAGGACTTAGCGGGAGCAAGAAGACATGTCTTTATCAGTTATTTTTTTATCTACCACGAGTTGTTCGATTTCTTCTTTTATAACGAATTTAAATTCAATGCTGCGGTCATTTTCCAAGCATCTGTCGAAGGCATCGTCACGCAGCTGCCTGTAACCCTCACATATGTAGTCCTCTGGATTCATAAGGACAATCGCGCTTCCTTTGTCAGCTTGTTTGATGGCAATATCTGCATTGTTGGCCATGCAATTTGTTGGCTCACTTTCTTTAGTGGAAATGTTGCTCTTAAACGGTTGCTGTTTTTTGTAAATTTCAAGTAAATCACGCTGGAATGCTTCTATATATAAATCTAGGCATCTGTCGCGTTGAACTGGGGGCGTCCATCGCTTATTAGAAAACGAAGGAGAATTATCGGACGTGGGCTTATTATCGAAAAATCCACGAAGCCTCATGTTGCGGGCGAAGTATATATATCTTGTAGGAACTGAAATTCGTTATATCCACCAGAGGCAGGGCAAAAATTAAGACCACGTGATAACACAGATTTCTCTTCATCTGACAAAGAACGGTTGGAAAGGTTTACAATGTTATCCCGGGTGTCCTACAGGGGCCTTGCGACGTGGCCCGCGACGCGACAGTCGTTGGAGAGGTCGGCACAAGCACATTACCATGGATAAATTTGTTCATCTTATCCTTAGCAATCTCATCTTGCATGTAGGCGATATGCCCCGAGTAGTACTATTTCTCCTGTTGATAATTATGATAGGGAAAGCAACTGCAATTCAGTGTCAGACAAAAATTTTCCAGAGCGCTCATAGTGATTGAAGACGATGCGGGTCAAGTCCAAGGACGCTTTTTTAGTGCATCAGCCTATTTGCTTGGAAATCGGCGATATATATATATATATATATACATATATATATATATATATAGGTGTGTGTGGTGTGTGTGTGTGTGTGTGTGCGCGTGTGTGCGTGCGTGCGTGCGTGGTGTGTGTGTGTGTGTGTGTGTGTACTGTAATCAAGCCCGTGCACACTACCTGTGTCCACTGCCTTTATTGCGATATATATATTTCTTGAAGCTCTTCCTGGATTCGGTTGTGCCATAGGTGCTCACGTGAAGCGGACGCAAAAAGGTAGAGCTGTGCGAATAGCAAAATTTTGCGTGCGAAGCGAATTCGAATATTAAGCGAGAGTGCGAATCGAATCGAATATTTTTAGAATATTTCTCGAACATTTTTCTAATACTTCGAAGCGAAACTGCAGAAAAAGAACTGGAGAGGGTACATAAGATTATTCTCATGAGATTTCAACATGACAGTGTTTTCGTTAGGTTGATGAAGCGCTGGTGCGCTGGTGTTTCATAGTTGCCTTATCAAGAATGAGACAATGTAGAGGCCGAATTGCATTTATGTACATGATTTGGTGCAACCAAAGTTGCCGAGAGCACTTTACCGTGATAGGAAAACATGCCATTTCCTCAGCCTCCTCCTCTTTCAACTTCTGTGGAAGCTCAATGATGTGGCGGGCAAGGGGTGCTCTCTTCAAGTCCAGAATTCCAAATCTGCCTCGTAGACGTCGACATATAAGAACATCTGAAATTTTGAATGATAAAAAGCTTCGGCGTCCAAGTTTTCGGACTTCCTGCCCAAATTTAAGTCCAAAACAACATATTTGAGCCCCACCTCTGCCACATCTTTCATCTCCATGTTACACAGCGTTTTCTTGAGTTCATACATTTGCGACCGTAGCGCAGCTTGAAAGGCAGCTTTGCCGCAATACGAATTCGTGATGAGGTGAAGCAAATGAAAATCTAGGGACCGCTTTCAATCGGACGTTGACTGTGTCTTGCCTAAGTCCGACCGTAACGGAGCTCAAAAGACAGCTTTGCCGCAATACGAAAATCAATACTGAAATACTGAAAATCTGAAGGGGTCACTTTCAATTAGACGTTGACTGTATTTGTCTTTGGGAAGTTCGAATAGCAAAATTCCAGTGCGAATCGAATCGATTAGCAAACATATTAAAAATATTCGAAATTTAGAATATTGCATACCCTACTTTATTGCCAACGTTGCGGCCGGGGACCGGCCTTCGGAGTGTATATCAGAGCACTCTGATAATGTCCAGAAGTCTGGTGGACGTGCCCGGCTGTTCCGCATACGATAATATAAGCAAGAGCTGCACGTGTATATGGTGATGACATTTTTGGTAGGCAAGTCACAAATGAACCGTATCGGAACACTTCGCAGCACCGGCAGCTCGGATGTCGTAGGCATCGGATTGTCGTGACCGTTACACATTCGGTGCTTCCGGTTTTGCGTACGTTAAACGAGGCTGGTGGGACACGGTGTTCTCGCTCATGAATAGGAATGGTTTCGAGCCCTTTTTGTCATTTTTTGTTATGTGGTCTAAGATGGCTTATTTGTAGGCACAGTATTGATATATGACGTTGAAAGGCTCTCTGGAAGCGTTTCCTTCTTTGAATATCTCTCCAGTTTAAATATTGTGTCTTGAGTGAGACATATTGAATTTGTCTTCGCTTCAGTTCACTCGCTTTGAAAAGTCTTTCTCTACGCCGCGACGGTGCTTCCGATATTTGTAGTTGACCTTGTTTGTGTTCTTGTTGCTTAAATTGGTCGGTTCGCTTTTGCTGGCCTGGGAAAAACCATGTGGCGTAGAGCGATCAGGACGTGCTCACATCGCGCTCCGCTTCTTGAAACGGTTTCATGCGGGAATTTCAGCCAAGCCCACCTAAAAAGTCCATTCCTTTTCCGTGAAGTTGCTAGGATGCGACGAACACCAAAATCTGAGACCTGGACCCGCTTCACGAGAGGCTATCAACATTGGAAGAAATGAGGCGCACAGACGCAGCTCACATAATCGGCTTCGGTCGGCGGCGCGGGGACGCTCGAATGGACGGGCTGTGGCGACGAGTGTGTGTGCGTGGCTGGCTAACAACCATACAGCGGACTTTTTCGGCCATTATTTGACCAATTCAGAAGCCAATGGTCAGCGACATTTACATCACTTTCGGAATGGGGCCGCCTCGCGCAGCGGAAAACGGAGGTCGGTCCAGTACCCTGTTTCTGCTGTGCATTCATAATGACGCCCAACAATTCTTCGCCCACATGGGAGTTGACGAAGAACTTCCCGGCCCATCTAGGTAGTCGGAGAATCATCCAAACTACGCGAGTAGCGTCTCGCAACAGGTGGAATCAAGTAACGAAACGTGGGTGTCCAGCGACGCGTCTCTCGATAACGAGAAAGACGACGACGCGGGTCTCCCTTGTACGTGGACGGAGGAAGGCTGGCACACCGTTCTTTCACGGAGACTAAAAAGGAACAGTGAAAAAAAGCCAGAAAGAGCCCCAGAAGGGAATAGAGAAGGAAATTGAAGGGTCACCCAGCAACCCGCCCGTCTACGCAGCAGGGGCGAGTCAAGCCAAGCGGCATTTCCGGCGTAGAAAACGCCGCGGCCCACCGCTCCTCCCCATGGAAGACCCAAAGGCTTCTGAGACTCACAATGTCGTCACAGTCAAAGCTACTCGGATCGGAGCTCTCTAAGGCAGTAATAGAGGCATGACCGCACACTTTTGGGGGGACAGCTTTTTGCGGCGGCTCCACCCGGATCGACCCTTGTAAAATGCCACGCCACACAAGGAAGTGGCAGGCAGGCTGAGAGAGATCAGCCAATTAAATATCAGAGGACAGATACACCCCTTCAACGCGTATGCAGCTGACCCATAGGGTGCCCTGCGAGGGATCATTCACGGACTGCCATCCGGCACCACTCAGGCCGACCTCAGGGCAAACCTAGAAATACGGAAAGAAACAAGGGGCGACGATAGATAGAGGCAGGATGCCTGCTCTTCGAAGTCAGCAATAGTAACTGTACGGGCGATTTACTCCCCGGGTGCGTCTATTTCATGGGTGCAGAGGTGATCTTTTACCCACACAAGCATACCGCACAAGTTCGCAAGGTCTATCGGTCAAGTGGACACCAAACCGATGTGTGCCCAACCCCAAACGCCAACGTGTACTCCAAGTGTGGGATATGATCTTAATCAAGGACACGAATGTGCCATGAAAAGCGCAATATGCGGTGAGTAGCACGCGACGGGAGACAGATCATGCAAGAGGAAACTGAAAAAAATCACAGCACATCCACGGAGTGAATGATGATGATGGGCGAAGCTGCGGAGGTTCATCGGTAAACCGTGAATCTTCCGTGAATTCTGTATAGTGCATCATCACGACGTGAGATCGGGCGCGTTTATATTAAAGGTTCGATGAGTTGCAGCTCACTTCGATGACTTGCAGCTCACTTTATTTTACATGTACGCTGTGAATTTTCATTGTTTAGAAAACCATTGCTTTAGAAAACATCTGGCGTCTTTCGTTAAGCAGCTGGCGTCTTTTCGTTTTGCTTCAGAAACATCTGGCGTTCTTTCGTTTTGCTTTTACAAAACATCTGGCGTCTTTCGTTGGTTTATTCATCAATCAACGGCGTTTTGAACAATATTGTTATGTTTAATCACGCACAGGAGAAATCTCACCAGGCACTACCTTGGAGGTAAACAATGGCTGCTAATGGGAATGAGAGACAGAAGAAGTCGGCTTTTAGCTAACACTTACACTTCTATTCTACTAACGTTTCCTACTGGAACATGCCAATGGCTGCTAATGGGGAATGAGAGACAGAAGAATTCGGCTTTTAGTTAACGCGCACGCTGCGAATTTTTTGTTGTTCAACAACGCACAGGAAAAATCTCCCACCGGCACCACCTTGGAGGTCAAACCGTAAGACTGGTTACGCACTACGACTACTACGACTACGACTACGAGGGACGAACGGGTACCGCCTTAAGGAGCTTCGCCCTAAAACGTGGCTCCCCGAATATCACGAGTGAAGATGCCGCGAAGAAAAACAGAATGGACCGACGCGGAGATGGGATTTCCCAACTTGAGCAACAACAGCAGAAACCTCCTCGCTGGGTCAGCTCGGACCGAGAAGAAGCGGCAGAGATACAGATCCAGACCGCGGTCAAGATCATGATCAAGGACCCAGCAAACCACGAATAACATGAGCATGTCTGCGGATACCCCTGGCAAAAACAAACTTCAAGAAAACATGAAGTAGCAGCGGTGAGAAAAGCTCCGCCCATGCAGGAAAAGAATAGGAAGAAGTAGCAGCTGCTGGCATGACTCTGAGCAGATTCCGTATTTGAGAGCTAAAACATATTTAAAGCTATATGAGTCCATTCTAAGGACGCTTGCAATTCCTCTTTTTTACTGAATCGAGCGCTTGTTTCTATGAGCACCGGTCCCGTCTCTATAAACCTCAGGTTTTGTTTGTTCAAACATGAATGGACACATTAAACGTTAATATCTCCGACATCATTCCATCAGAGAAACACATACCCCATGTAAAATAGAACTCGACGACAACCTTCTAGCAAATGCCAAACTGTTGCCCTCCAAGTATTTAATTTGCGTATTAATAAGATCACCTCTTACAATTAGGATTGTAATTGCAGCAGATGCATCCATGAATGATAAGAGAACAGGTGTGGGTATCTGCTCTCAGTCATTATCCTGGTCATATTCTTTACGCCTTCAAGATTATACTCCTATATTTGAAGCGGAGTTAACGGCAGTTACTTTAACCTTTCGAAAACTTCCAGCAAGTCATTCGACAGCGTTATAATGACTGATTCGTTATCTGTGTGTTCATCCCTCACTTCTACTTCGTAGTCAGCTATTCTAAAACACATTTCAGATCACTAATCCCCAGAAATTTTCGCCTAGTGAGGCTTGCATGGGTTCAAGGTCATCGTAGTATAATTGTACTCGAGATGGCTGACTAACTCGCGAGAGTATCCTTTGATGGCCAATTTTGTCACTTATGCCTCTTACAGCTTATGTAAGAGTGGCGAGGTTCAGAAAATTTTCTATTCTTGAGGATTCAGAAAAAATTAAAATACACAATTCAGAATATTCGCACTTACATTTTTCATGGAATAAGAAAAGGTGCCCCACACGTCAGTTCGAAGTATTCATCACTAAATTAAGATGCCGTATTCCACCGCATAATTTTTACTTAAACAGGTCTGGTCTGGCACCACTCCCTTTGTGTCCCAGCTGTAAGGAAGCCGCAGATATCGCCCATTATCTACTAAGATTTCGCCGTTCAAAATTAAGAGAAAATTCCTCCGAATTTTTTTCAAAAAATTAGGATTGACAATAGTATTCCCTCCTTTGGGCTACTTCGTGGAATTTAGTAACAGGAACGTCTGCGGGGCCCTCTGCGAACTTCTGGGTGACACACTGAGATTACCTTGCTAATTCATTGTTTCTCCATTTATTGTTTCTCATCCCCCCCAAACAAAATCCTATTTATTTCTTTATTTCCTTTTCTCGTATCACCACAATCCCCTTATTATATTCGAAAAAAGCCGCTTTTTCCTTTCCTTGTATTTTGCTGAATGTTCCATTTTACTTTAAACCGTCGGCTTCTGGCCTATCCCCCGTTGTGGGTCTGAGCCAAATGCAAGGAACAATCGATCAGCAAACAACCAACCAAGCAACAAAACAAGGTGAGCTGGGCAGGTCCAGTGTCTTCCAATGCCCCTATAAGTAATAGTCATCAGCATAGAAACATTTTAGAGGAGAACAAAACAATGACACAAGAAATTAAACAGCTTAGACATCAAATGGCCGCGGAAACGCGCACAATATAAACTGGTAATCTAATCAATGGAAAGGCAATTTGAAAATGCAATTAAAAATGACAAAACTGATGGTCAGTAGGCAACCCCACGAGGGCACGAAACAGGCGCGAGAGCGTTCAACCGACATAGAGGAAACCGCAGGGACGAGCGAAGGTATGGGCGAAGCAATTTTCATTACCCAATCGCAAAGCGGCGAAATAATCAAGCAAGTGCAGATCCAGGTTCACGAAAACAGGGAAGGCATCTCTAATTTCGATAAATGTTTAGCCGCTTTCATGACAGAAATTTAAACGTTTGACGGAGAACTCAAAATTCAGGAGCAGTATGTTAACGAAGCCGTGGAGTCTTGCAGAGGGCACTAAACAAACGTGCCCTCTCCACCCCAGTTAGTGACAAACCATTGAAAGCGGACCGCGGCAACGCGGACACGACCATGCAGCACGGCCAAAAATAGTACGAGAAGTGCAGAACCATTAGAGGTTTAGCACTGGAACTGTCGCACTTTTCACAAGCGCGCCCAGCACTAAAGAATTACATCAAATCGGCACCGCTTCAGCCAGACAGAATATGCCTGCAGGAAGTTCGGCGCAAGATGGTCGAACTGCAAGGATAATACTATCTACATAATCCAAATTAGCCCCCCGTAGCCTCGCTGCTTAGCGAAAGTATTGCAGCAAGGGTGGATCATATAGAAAGTCCGCAGATAAATCATCAAATAATCAGTCTCCATCATCTGAAGAGAGGCAGCGTGAAAATGGTGATATTAAGTTTATACAGTCCTCCTAAAGATAAAAAATGTCACAGTTTCGCCGCAAGGGCGAAACAATGAATGCGATAGCAGGAAATTCATGCTATACGAAGTGAGGTTCGCCAATGGATACTTTCAGTTTGAACAGCGCTCCTGTTGCAAAGGCGGCCGAAGCAGCGAAGGAAACCAGCGTGCTTGAAGTGTCGAGCTGTGACACTTGATAGTTCGCGCTCATCTTCTGTTTGTTCGTTTAGCGGCGTCCCATGACCTCAAGTGACTTTCATACGCTCCGTAACGTGAGCGCGGACATCACGGTCATAGCTTTAAACATTCATCTTCCCCTCACCACGAGAAAACCGCGCGAGCAGACAGCGGAAGGGCAAGGTTCTCCCTGCGCAAATATTAGAAGAAGCGAGCGAGCTCGCCGACGACTTTTAAATGCGCCCGTCGCGCTGCTAGCGCCATCTCGCTGTTAATGAGAAACGTTTATTATCGCTTCCCGTCTCTGAGTCCGTCCAGCGGTAAAGAGTGTGGTACATATAACGCTCGCCGTTAGCTACGTGGAGGATCTGCGTTTCGTGGCGTAGTGGATAGCGCCACTCGCTGCGGAGCAAGAGGTCCCTGGTTCGATTCCGGAAGCATTTTTGTTTCTTGAATTAACGTTCTTTGGGGCTTTTATAATATATACTATACATATACGGTGCATGACGGCGGTGACGGCGACGGCAAAATCGAGCCGAGACTGTCATATAATTGCTATCGCAATAAAACGAGGACTTCGTAGAACTCCTTACAGAGGTCGTTAGAATTCCAGGGGCGAGACACAGACTTGTGGTGTTGGGTGACCTTAAACGCATCCAGCACCACTTGGGGTTATTCGAGGGCCTCCCCCAAACGAACGTGTCTCCAAACAGCCAGACCTGAACTAGGGCTGAGTTAATTACTCTCACCACCACGCCTACGAGGCTGCGGTAACAGCGTAAGCCGAGACACGTTGCCAGATCTCCCGTTCACACGTAACATTATGGACACTAACTGGACAAACCTCGAAGAAAACCTATGCAGTGATCACTAGCATTTCCCTGTCGACTCCAAAACTACGCAGGGTCAAAGGAGACGTGGTGATCACTGACTGGGAAAGGTTCCGACGACGCGATCCGCCACCCGACTCCGTACCGGAACCGTTTGGGAATTGGGTCAGAATACATAATATCAGCACACAAACATCTAAACGCTTCGCAAGAAGAGCAGAGACGCCTGCTGTAGACAGGCACCAGCTCCACCGGTGGGAGAGCAGGCGGCGTTTACTGAAAAAGTAGAAAGGCTAGCGACTTAATGGCAACGTTCTCTACAGAATCGCTGCTTTTGGCAGAAGAGGCGCATCAATGCGCTAGCAAATCGCAACGATGGATAGATCAGCTCGCTACAGAACATTCTGAGCACTGCAAAAACTTGGGTCATCCTGAGGAACGTGCTCAGCCCGGCAAAAATCAAAATCGGCGATGAGCAGAACATTACAAAGAATGACACACCAGTTGCGGATACGGATGATGAATTAATATAAGCGCTTAAACACAGACACACAGGAGACGATACCGATAGTTCCAGGATTCAAATGAACTACACGGGTGCAAAAAACGAGAGACTCGACGCCACAATAACCAAGTAAGAGGTCTTTTAGGCGTTCAGGCAGCCAAGAGAAAATACTGGTCCTCGTGCAGATCAAAATACAAATGCCATGATCAGGAGCGTCACTGATAAGGTCAAAGAGGTACTGACAAACCATTTTAATGACAACTATTGGCTCAAAGGGAAGATACCGACGAATAGAAAGAAGCCAAATTATCACGATACCAAAACCCGGGAAGAAGCCATCCCTGCACGTACGCAAACCCATATCTTTGCCGTCATGCATGGGGAAGCTTTTTGAACAGGTTATTCACTATCTTGTCGAAAACTTCATAGAGCCCAACGGCCTTCTCCCCGCCACTATACTGGGTTTCCGTAGCGGCGTCTCCACTGAAGACGCGTTCCTTCTATTACAATAGTATATTCTGAGCTCCATACCCAAGGGAGGAGAACATCTAATACTAGCCCTGGAACCAAAAGAAGCATTTGACAATATCCTATCAGAATTAAACGACATTGTATGTGGGGAAAACACCTTCAATTACCTAAAGGCTTTCTTCACAGCGAGGAGAGCTACTATAAGTGTGTCGCAAGTCACGTCGGAGCCTTTACAGATGGCAAACAAAGGTACTATTCAAGGAGCTTTCAGGCTCTCCCCTGCTCTTTCATATCGCCATGATAGGATTCTCGCGAGCCCTGCATGACGTACCACAGTTCCCATACGCCCTACATGCGGTGATATCACCGTATGGGCAATGCGTGAATCCTTGGCTAGCAAAGAGCGGACACTTCAGGATGTTGCAGCAGCAGTTCAAAATTTCGCTAGGGCCAGTGGGTTCAGTTATGCCCCCAGAAAATTTGAAATTATCAGGGCACGTGGAAAGCAATACAAAAGTGATGGAAACAGATATATATATATATATATATATATATATATATATATATATATATATACAGAGATTGAAGGAGCGAAAATTCACGAGGTAACCACCGCACAAATTCTGGGTTTCTGGGTTCGGAGTAATGAAGAGCAAACCACACAATAAACATATTAAACTCAGCTATGAAACAAGTCGCGCGAGTGGTACATAGAATAACATATCACTAAAAGTGAATGCAGAAAGACGACACAGTTAGATTAGTACAGGCTCTCGTACTCAGCAAGACAACAAACAGTTTTTTCACGCGTTAAACAAATCTGAACAAGAAAACATCGAGTGCACAATCAGAACTGCCTACAAAGTGGCCCTAGGGTTACCGGTGAGCACACCAACCGAAACGCTACTAGAAGTCGGTATATATGACACATACCTTGAGCTAAAGACAGGAGCACTGACCACGCAGAGAAATCGTCTAAGTCAGACGAAAGCGAGGAGAGAGATATTCGCTAGGGTGGGCTTCCTACCATTTCATACTCCCACAACCTGGACGAGGTTCTAGTAGAAATCCCGAAACCTGTTCGCTGCAAGATCTCGATCGCTCCCCTGCCCAAGAACATGTACATAATACAAACAAAAAGCTCATAGACGAAAGAGTGCGGTGGCTCCATAAAGCATTAAAAAACAAAAATCTTTTGTATGTGGAGTCTTCTAGATATAACTTTAAATGGTCTGTTGCAACAGTACTTAGCAGCAAGAGTAGAATGACGACATGTGCATCCCTGTGCACGTCCTTGATCGCCAAGGCGGAGTGCTTTGCCATCGCCCTTGCGATCAAACAGCAAGAACCAAGGGAGGAACCACTGACGATTATCACTGTGACTCGCAGGTTGCGTGCCGTTTTTTTAAAGGCTGCCTCCCGATGCAAATAAGCAAATTCCTAGGCGGAAGACTCAAAAACAAATACAGACTTTTGGTGTCAATGACACACAGGCCTGGACGGGAACGAGAGCGCAGACGCTCTTGCTCGAGGGTTCAAAAACAGAGCAGAGCCTTGACCGCACTTTCAACCCCCCGAAACACTACCGGATGGAACTAACAAGGAGCAGAACGAGCCACGCAGAATGGCCCCTCGCGAAATTCTTGCTGCGCCCCCAACAATCATTAGAAGGGGGGGGACACGATTGACCTGCGTAGGATTCAAACGGGGGTCTTTGCCAATCTACAAAAATGAAGGAACATTTTTGCAACGCTGTATGGGCCTGCCTGTCAGTGATGTGGTGGTTCGCCATTGCTATATCACATTTCGCGGGGATGCCTAAACTGACCACCAAATTTAGATACCTTTTTAGGTCAGCATAAACTCTCTATTACTTTCGAGCAATGGATGCACAGCTCGCCAGCTCTGATCCGGAGCTACAGCTTGCGCTCCTGAATCATGTCAGGCAGGCGGCAGTAGCCAGTGGAGCTCTGGACTTGGGGCCCCACCCATCGAGCTCATAACCCCTTATCCTAAGCCCTCGTGAATAAAGGTGTTTCGTTTGCTGCCTTGCTGCTGATGGTGCTGCAGAACTTGCTGATGTTCATCGCAGGTTGAGTGTACATTGTTGGTGGTCTCAGTATGGTTTATTGATGGAGCGTGAGCATGCTCCTTGTCAACCCAAGTAATTGCTGCCCTTTCGATTTTATTGCTGGAGCTGACGCTAAATGCTGAATCTATATCGCTTCGACGTTCAGGTGGTTGAGCACTGCACGTTGCTGCAACATACAGGGCTTGACCTTATTCTAATTCCGCATCTTTGTCTACTTGCGAAATGGCTGAAATAAACCCTTCTAATGCATGAACTGTGCGAAAGAGGCGTCGTTTGGTCGATTATGCCCCGATTCATCAGCTCATCTTTCGCGAACGTAGCGAGCTTGTGAGGCAGTGCGATTAGCATTAGGAGTAGCTGAAGAGCCGCTCGATGGAAAACCAGACGTTGGGCCGCGTATACGAGGCGAAGACGTCCACTGACGACCAGAGTCGTATAATGCAGCGAACCTGGAGAAAATTCCAATTTTGTTCAGAAGGGAAGCCTGGCGGAAGGTTGGGTTTCTTGGAAAAAGAACCTGGACTGTGATGACTGAGTTGAAATTGCTCCGGATGCTTTGTTATAAGTGGCCCTTCATTATACTTTAAACAGGGTGATCATTTCTTCCCCTATTTTTTTCCGAGATTCATCGTTTTGCAAGATCTGCGTCAGATAGAATCGAAATGCCTAATCGGTGACGTCTTCGCTGAAGTTCCCAACCATGTTCCCTTCCAACCATGATGGAGGGGTATCGTGGCGTTTGAAGCGGTGGAACCAGTCCTCTAGGCCTGCATCAACCGCTGATCCTGCGTTCTTCGGGATGTCACGTTCTGCCGATGGTGCTGCCATGAAGCTGGTAACTCTGTACAGCTATGATCTCCTTAGATGGTCCGTATACGGCCAGGGCGTCTTGTTGGGAACTGCGGTGTTGATGTGCTGGTGATGGAGTGACTGCCAGGTCTTCATTCTCCACTTCTGTGACGCCATGAATGAGAGACGCGCTGTGATTCGGCCGCCGCCGTGCTTTTATTCCATTTCGCGCGCACTTTTTCCTTGTCGGCTTCTCCTACCATCGCTTGTGACGTCATATATATATATTGTTACGAGTCAGGAGGCGTTTATTGAGAACGCTCAGCGGCAGAGCACTGGATGGGGTGAGGCTACGGAAGCAGCAACAAAGTCCTCGTCGTCGTCTTCTCCTATCACTCCTCTTTCTCGCTCCAGAGGCGCCGCTACAATATATAATATATATCTTCGATGACATCCTCCGAAGAAGGCTGGACCGCCAGCCGGAACTGTTAGGATAAAATAAATATTTGTTTTGTGTCCTATTATGTAATACGAAGTTTTATATACATATATATATATATATATATATATATATATATATATATATATATATATATATATGTGTGTGTGTGTGTGTGTGTGTGTGTGTGTGTGTGTCTGTGTGTTCTGCGCACGCCAGTACGTATGTCAATAATCTGCTCTCTGTTGCAGCTACGAGGTGTTATTGATAACATTTTGCTCCGGTGACAAATATGTATTGTGGCTACAGATTTTCTTATTTGCGCAAACGCGCACGCGCGTATTCCCCGTTTTCTTATCCTATCACGCGTCCTGTTCACACACGCGCTTTTATCAATCGCTTGTCAGCCAATAACAGTGCTGTGGTACGTCATTGTTCCTTTTATATTATGTTACCGGTGCATGTGTACATCACTCCGACGAAGGCCCGCTCCCACGGCCGAAACAGCAGATCTTTATGCGCGATGTTTCCTGCGTGCTTGATTGTTTTAACACGAAAGTGCTTTATGCCGGGGTCCGCCAGGACTTCAGTGACGTATTTCCGTCACGGAAATGACGTCGAAAAAATTTACACGATCAGATGGCAAAAAAAAAAGAGTTCCGTCAACGGGCATCGAACCCACCACCGCTCGGTCGGCAACAACAGAGGCCGGGCACGCTATCCACTGCGCCACGTTCACAGACTCTAGAGGCTTTACAAACGCGCCTTTTATATCTACCACTCTCCCGGTCGGCGGGGTGGTGTTGCCCTCTGGGAGCGGTAAAGTAAAGGAATCCGCCATTATTGTGACCTCCGCATTAGCACGGCTGCAACGCGATACACGTCCGTCCCATTCGGCGCGTTTTTAATAGAAGTTCAATTTTGTCAATGCCTTAACACACCGCAAGGTGGCGATCTTAGCCCAAGCGTCGTAAAAGCATCGGCCTCGCTCATATCATCACGCTAATCCATACCAAAAAAAAATCACAGCATATCCACGGAGTGAATGATGATGAGTGGGCGAAGCTGCGGAGGTTCATCGGTAAACCGTGAATGTTCCGTGAATTCTGCCCAGTACATCATCACCGACGTGAGATCGGGCGCGTTTATACTAAAGGTTCGATGAGTTATGACGACTTGCAGCTCACTTTAATTTTACATGTACGCTGTGAATTTTCATTGTTTAGAAAACCATTGCTTTAGAAAACATCTGGCGTCTTTCGTTAAGCAGCTGGCGTCTTTTCGTTTTGCTTTAGAAACATCTGGCGTTCTTTCGTTTTGCTTTTACAAAACATCTGGCGTCTTTCGTTGGTTTATTTCATCAATCAACGGCGTTTTGAACAAAATTTTTATTGTTTAATCACGCACAGGAGAAATCTCACCAGGCACTACCTTGGAGGTAAACAATGGCTGCTAATGGGAATGAGAGACAGAAGAAGTCGGCTTTTAGCTAACACTTACACTTCTACTTCTACTAACGTTTCCTACTGGAACATGCCAATGGCTGCTAATGGGGAATGAGAGACAGAAGAATTCGGCTTTTAGTTAACGCGCACGCTGCGAATTTTTGATTGTTCAACAACGCACAGGAAAAATCTCCCACCGGCACCACCTTGGAGGTTAAAGCGTAAGACTGGTTACGGACTACGACTACTACGACTACAACTACGAGGGACGAACGGGTGCCGCCTTAAGGAGCTTCGCCCCTAAAATAGCTCTGCGACGCGCGCCTGCGTCACTTGGATGTAACACCGCGTTCCCCGCTCACGCGCTCGCCCCGAGAAAAATCGCGGCCGGGCTACCGGGGCGGCACGACGCGCTTTGCGTTTGCCTCTAGTCCGGCCGTGGTGTTCAATCCCATTTTGACATGCCGCAGGATGGCGACCAAGTTCTGCGTCCAATATGCGACGCTCTTCTGCCTATCACACCTCGTTCTCTGATTACGTCTTCACCGTTAACTACTACAGCTACCATAAGGGTTTGTTTAATCATTTAACATGGACTTGAGTCGTCGAAATGGAGATGTACCACCAATCATCAAAGTGGGTGCATTCACGGTAAACGGTGCTATAGCTGCCAGACATCAATATACATTGTACAAACTCTTATATCAATGTAGAGTAAACATTCAGTTATTTCTGTAAGGGCACGCTTTACTTTCGTGTTATTCCGATTCCTATGACGGAGGGATCAACCATCTTTTTAACATTTACCGCCAAGTCCTGTGTTTGCGCTACGTTATCCGTGTTTGTGTGTGTGTGTGTGCGTGCGTGCGCAGGTTCGTAGCCAGGGGTCCTAGGGGCCCGGGCTCGCCTGCCGCCCCCCCTCCCTCCCTGAAATTTTGATGGAGGGTGGCGTTTCACCGTAAATACATAATGAAAATAGGTGTTCTCAAATAGTTCCTTCAGCAAGTGCCCTCCGCCCCCCCACCCCCACAGAAAAATATTCCTGGTTACGGACCTGTTGCCGGCCGCAGAATGCACGTCAAACAGAAAAGCCACTCATCTCGAATGTAGGAGCCGACGTCGCTCAGCGGCACCGTGTGCTCGCCCTCTGGGCATAGCGCACGTCTTTGCGTGCATCCACTGCGTCACTGGCGGAAAGAAGACTGTCGCTTGGCAGCAAAAACCAAAACTCAAACAAATGATAAGTTTAGATTAAACTGGTGCTATGAATTGTAGGATAGCACTTCTTATCCACAGTAATATTTTCGTTTTATATATCAAATAAGAAAACTCATACATTATGATTCAGGGAAATGTTAAGTTCGGGAAATCGCTTATTCCACGTCGTTTGTCACACAGCGTACTAAAAGATAAAGCATCTAACTCGAAAAAACAACAAGTGCCCATAAAACAAGTGCTAAAATTATCACTTTCTGCTTTATAAATAACGCGAGCTAACGAAATTTTTACGCATATCTTGGAAGGCGTGCGGTAAATTAAAGTACGGTAACTTTTATACTGCACAGCAGTCGGACTGTATTATGCTATTCTCTAGATGTATCACGTGAGTATTCACACATTCAAACGCGCACATTACCTTTTTGTAATGTGTGATTATTTTCCCCTCGGTCTAGCCAGGTGTTATACAGTGGGCAATAATTCATACATATCCTGAATGTTATCGTCCACTATATACGCAACTATACTGCTAATGAGATTTATAACTGATCTGTAATCGGATTGTGCGCGTGACGTGTATAGGGAGCACTCCGGAACGCACCGTTGCGCTCAAATAAGTAACTTCGCAGCACTTCGAATAACCACCGATTTCAACTCGGAGTCGCGTCGCTGCACCGCACAGCCACTAGAAAAGTGATGTGTAGAAAAAATAAAGACCACAGTATTCCACCACAGCGCCTACGAAAAACATTCAGCACTGCGGGACCACCGGACTGCTACGGACCACGGTAGCGCGGCGGTAGATAGCGGTGCATGGTGGCCTTGGTGGCGCTGCTGGCGCCAGCACATTGCCGCCGTGAAGTTGGCTTTTCCTCAAATGGATGCTTTTTGCGCACGTGATCGCGCTTGGCGAATGGAGGCGCAAGCGGCGAGCTCTGTAAAACGCGAAACTGTGCTCCCCCAGGGGAACGTGTACGGTAACTCTAAAACCACTCTCCTCTTAGTGCCCTCTAGGGAGTAGTAAAATAATTGATGCGTATTTAGGCCTTAAAATGGAACCCTGGCCTCCTCTATGCAGTGGCCGAATACACTAACGAATTAGCATATGGAAAAAATTTTTCCTGCGCTGCAGTTTTGAACCAGATTCCATGCTCCGAAGGAAAGCGTGTAAGCCACTACGCTACATAGCCACGCTTGCAAAACATAAATACAACATCTTAACCATATAAATATCTTGCATTCAAACAACTGATTACATTTCGAATCGCCACCATCATGATCTTAACGTTCGAGAGGCAACTGCGAAAAGGGACCTGCTCAAGTATTTATTTTTCATGGAACATCTGAATGAAAAAAGCATCCTTACTTTGATGCATCATATTCAATACTCAGTTTTATGCGTGTATTCAAGATCCATAGGGCTGCTTTCGCGTGATTCAGTATACTTTTTCTGCTGTATGTGTACTTTAATTAGCGATCTAACGATCTTTTCCTCTTGTTTTCGTCCTTATTTGTATTGTCTTGTTTGTATTGTGTTACACTCTCTTTTGTAATTACTTTTACAAATGTGCAGGACATGTGCATACACCACCCGCCTCGGCTAATATGCTCCTCGAGCGAATGCGGCTAATCAAGAGCTATAATAAATAAAGCAATAAAGTAATAAGAAACGACGTAGGGCCTTCATATTTTAATAAACCACAGCTTATATTGCCCTAAGAATGATCTCTTCCCTGCAACGAATTTGTGTTTAATCAAAGCTGTACCAACCGCCACGCCAGGTTGGGTGGTCAAGCACCTTCACAGAGTGGAATTGGTGGTTTTTTTTTCATGCATTGACAAAGACGTGCGCTGATGAAACAAATGCGCTATGTGTGGACAGGTTTCGCTGCGCTAAATTTCGCAACATCGCTGAAAACAACAATGAGTCGCCAGAATCTCTGTTTGTTCCCATCTGAGCACACTAAATATACATATCTAATTGTTCCCATCTGAGAGCACTGCATATACATATATCTCTATACGTGTGTTACATTTTTTTTTGCATTTCAGGCAACGTCGTGAACATTTCTAGCGTCAATGCGTTGACTGCGGTGAGTGAAACGTGAATCATTTTCGCAGGTCTTTTAATAGCGGCGCTGTTTATGCCAGCCGACACCTGCGCCTCCGCAGCTCTGTTTCGTTTCGCAGCACAGCTGCGGAGGGAGTTGCCCGGCATGTTTTCGCACTGCATAAGAACAGAGAACGCAGCTGTACGCCCTGGTTGCCTGATACCAAAGTTGCAATAGCGTAATAGTGCCTGCTATTGGCGGAACGTGCTCAGTGCTGGCCGTTTCAGGCCGAAATGTTCGGTTGAAGTTTGCTCTGAGTGCTTATTTTTTTCGTGCGTACAAGCATACTGGCAATTTTTTTCTGCAAGCTGTAACGGTCAGCTGAGTACGGGACGAACAAGTCGTGCTGCCTTTAAAAGCATTGATGCTGTTCCAGCCCCTAAGCGCAATAGGAAAGAAAGCAGCAGTCACGGAAAGCAAAAGGGACAGTAGGAACGAGCTTTAGTGTCCCTTTTTATTTCCCTGTCTGTATGTTGTTGTTTTATTTCACATAAGAGCTGGAAATGAATCCCAGTTCAATATTCCAGCTAGCCCAGCACTCTTATTTCAACACATTTTAAAATCTGCACCAACCATTGCTGATATACCTTCTAGGAATGTTTGTGCCGCATCTTACTTCTAGTGCTCACGCAAGCATCTGACAACTCAATCTCTTACTACTGGAGCACCTGCTACCAATAATCATCATCTTCATTTTGAGCAACGGACAACTTTGTGACTTCTCTCAACAGACTCAACGCAACATTCCCTACGGCGTCACTAAGGCAGCTCTGGAGCATCTGACACGATGCGCCGCACTAGGTGAGTGTACTGGAACAGACGGTGCAAAGGCAGCAGAGCGCGTGGTATATCCGAGTCAGAGAACCGAATGCACCTGTGTGCGCTTAGTGTGCCTGTGAGAAAATGCCCCTAAACTTCTTTTTGCGAAACCTACTTGATACAGAACTACAGCCGACGACTGCGTGAGTCGAATAGCGCAGCCAACGTCGCGACCGTCGTGACATATTCCCGCCGATGTTCAAATAGCGATGCATGCCCTCAATTGAAAAACGCAGGCATGCCCGATAGCAGTGTTGGACACTTCGTACAAATTTACTTAGATATTATCTAAAACGTTTCGCCGCATTGCTGAAGTTCGTGTTCCTTAAGGCAGTCTTATTAGAACTTTATAAAACGGAGGCTGTGCATGACAAGGGCGTGTCTGTGACAGACAAGACAGTACATCTTTTGCGCAGCGCACGAAATTGACAAGGTACACAAGAGAAGAGGACGGGACAAGCGCGGGTGCATGCCTTCGTTTGAGCAAACGTCCATCATCACTCGCCATCATAATCAACGCGCACGTGAGATTTCAGAGGCGTACCACATGGCTAAGTGCGATAGTGTTTGTATAAGTCAGCCATCAATCTCATTATCGGAACAAGAAATCCGTTTCATTGATCGAGTGTAATCTTGCGTGGCACGTGTGTTGCTGTATATATATATATATATATATATATATATATATATATATATATATATGTTTTTTCAAATAAAATCTTTCAGTTGAAGATCAGCGCTTGTCCCGTCCTCTTCTCTTGTGTACCTTGTCAATTTCGTGCGCTGCGCAAAAGATGGATAAGTTCCAACTCGCCCGCCTATCAATCCTAAGAGAGTACAGGAATCACAGTAATTGTATTAGCTCTGTAGTCTGGTAATTTAGTAATCATATGCGAGCGACTTCAGGTGAATTAAAATAGTGATTACTTTCGCAATCAGCTTTGACTAAGACATAGTATGACCCTTTTCCTTGTCATATGAAATTCACCAAACAATGTAAGAAAAATCTATAACACAGGTTACTCAGTGCGCCAGACCTCAAGCAACGAATCGGGGAAGGCAGGCCCACAGAAAAGCCGCGTAGCATCCGGACTAAAGACTGGAATAACGTTGCCGTGGCAACGTTAGGCCACGGCGGTTGAATTTCCAGGCAAGGGGATCGACGACGGCTCCGCGATTTGCTGACAGCTCAACAACAAGGGTCCATTCAATTCATTCTGCAATGCCTAAACTGCTGCATGCGGGTGCCGTCTGGGCGCCGTCGTCGTGCAGGGGACGTTTTAGCAAGTGCAGCAGCCACGCGACCACGAAACTAATACGAGAGTGCAGATGTCGTGCAAGCCTTTCTTTTGTGTTTGAATGTCTCGCACGTTCGAACGGTTGTGATTCGCGCAATTGGGCGCCACTCCAGCTGTTTGGCATTTGCAACCATCTCCACTAGCATAAGAAGTTCACTGAAGGTCTTGCTGGACGCTGTTAAAAGACACGAATGCGGTCAGCTTTGTCGTCTGCTGCGGTTCCAGCCATCCTTTGCGGCGCGGACTCGGCACGACCTCACCTAAAGGCCCAGGGAATTCATGAAATAGTCTTGCACGACAGCTCCACGTTTTCGAAATGAATACAGCGGTGAGCCCCAGGGTTGTCAGGTTTGGCTACCTTGCGGCAATTTAGCTACTTTCTTAGGCCGGTGGCGGCAGAAAAATATGAATGAATGAACAAACGAATGAATGAATAAATGAATGAATGAATGTTCTTTATTGCACACATCTTATACAAATTATGCACAAACTGTATGGTCCCACAGCAAAAGAGTAGTGCGGGTCTCATTTAGTAATATACATGACAGAAATTGTAATAATTATACAGGAAGTAAACAGACGTAGGAAATGAAAAATAACATCCTGCAAGAAATAGCGTTTGGCTGTTAGCAGGAGTCAAGTGAAATGGAATAAACATAAGGAAAAAGAAATAACATGATTTGTAGTAAACACAAGAAAAGTTGGGTGAAACTGGTGCACACATCTGCAAAAGTAAACTTGCAGAAACAAGAATGCATAATAGTTCCCTTCAACAGGTTAAAAAAGAGAACAAGGATATTACAAAACTTTGCAAAGAAAACGCAAAAATATAAAGAACAAATTATGTACATGCTTAAAAAAATCTAAACCCAATATACCAGTCAACTAAAGAGGCACAGAAAACTGCATCAAAATAATAATTTTCCAGTGATCCCGACAACTTCTAGGCGTTCTATATCTCATGCGGTATGCCATTCCAAATATTTTTTGCTACAGGCGTTATCGTGGGCGGTATATTAAACTAATTAAAAGTTAGGTTCCTTCTTAGGCGTCGGGCGGTACAAGTAATAAAATCGTAAATGGTCAGTTGTTCCTTAATACACTGTTAATACATTTAGCTAATCTTAGCTCCCGCACGAAAAGAAAAAGTAAGATTTTCAACCTAGAAAACAATAGAAACTGGGTTCCTAGTATTGCGGGAAAGTTATCGTACGTGTAGTTCATTATTGCAGCCGTCGGACTGGCTGAAGTTAAGAGCTATACGCCAGATCCGCATGATTCTACTCAGTACAAAATGTGGGAGTTTCAAAAAGTAAAATACAAAATGGGGGCGTCGAATTGGCGCGTCAAAATATTTGCGAGCTTGCAAGAGGACAATATCTTGGCTTCTTTCTCGTTCCCTCAATCCGAACAAAATTATTATTTGGTGACGTCGCAGCCGCTAGCGTACGACTATGCAGTGTAAAAAAATTGGGGACTAAGGCCTGTTTCCAGCCCCCAAAATGGAATTATGCACTAGACCCTTTTCATAATCCGCAAGTTTGCTTCCCTGCACAGCTTATTCGCCCATTGAATCTCGGCACCTGCCGCGCTTCAAGAGGAGACGGGGTCCTAGTTGCGCGTGCTCTTTGCCTATTATGTGTGTTTATGTCAAGAGAGCCGAGTCCGCATGTTCTAGGTCATAGCGGAAGCAAACTGCGCAAATCCGGCGGGGTTGATGTAAGTCTTCCGAACTTTTGGCAAATCAAAGTCGACGAGAGAGACCGAGAGAAGATTGCCTTCATAACACCAGACAGCCTCTTCGAGTTCAAGGCCATGCCCTCCGGTCTTTGCTCGGCACCTGCGACTTTCCAACGCATTTTGGATAGAGTACTG
The DNA here is from genome assembly GCF_013339695.2 of Rhipicephalus sanguineus. NCBI lineage: Eukaryota > Metazoa > Arthropoda > Arachnida > Ixodida > Ixodidae > Rhipicephalus > Rhipicephalus sanguineus. Next base: position 146,429,938 of record NC_051179.1, on the reverse strand, counting down.
GCAGGCGTCAAGTGGCAAACTTTCCTCGTGTACTTGGACGACGTCGTCGTGTTTGCCTGAACCTTCCACGAGCACCTCCGCCGCCTTGAGTCTGTACTTAAAGCAATCAAAACCTCCGGACTCACCCTGAAGCCAGAAAAGTGCCGCTTAGCGTACAAGCAGCTCTTTTTCTTCGGCCACGTGATTAGCAAATCTGGAGTTCGTCCCGACCGACGCAAAACGGCTGCCATCGCTGCCTTCCCGCCGCCCGCCGACAAGGCCGTATGCTGATTTCTGGGCTTGTGCGCCTACTACAGGCGTTTCGTCAAATGATTTCCACGAATCTACGAGCCGCCCACGCACCTCACGAAAACGGACGTGGAATTTAAGTGGGGATTACAAGTCAAAGCATTTTAAGAACCGAAACGACGCTTGCAGACGCCGCCGATACTTGCGCACTTCGACGAATGCGCCGACACGGAAATCCACACCGACGCAAGCAGCGTAGGTCTCGAAGCCGTCCTAGTGCAGAGGACTGACGGACTAGAAAGAGTTGTCAGTCATGCTAGACGGTGGCTAAGGCGGAGCCAACTGTTCCACAACAGAAAAGGAGTGCCTTTCCATCATCTGGGCTACATGAAAGTTTCGCCCCAATCTTTACGGCAGGCCTTTCAAAGGTATGAGCGACCACCGCGCCTTGTGTTGGATAGCTAACTTGAAGGACCCTTCAGCTCGCCTCGCACGGTGGAGTCTGCGACTTTAGGAATTCGACATTACCGTCGTGTACAAGTCCGGACGAAAGCACTCCGATGCCGACTGCCTGTCCCGCACCCCCGTTGACTCACCGCCACATGACGACCAGTATGGTGACTATTTCTTGGGAATCTTAAGTGCTGATGACTTCGATGACCAACAGCGAACCGACCCGAAACACAAGGGTCTTGTGGAATACCTCGAGGGCAAGGCCGCTTTGGAATCCGGGCCAACTACCTCTTTGTAGTACTTTGAGCATTACGTCCAGAGGTTCTGGAAGCTATACACGACGACCCGACGGCTGAACACCTCAGTGTTTCCCGTATGCTCGCGAGAATACAAGAAAAGTACTATTGGCCTCGCCTCACTGCCGACGTCACCCACAACGTGAAGACTTGCCGACACTGTCAGCGACGAAGACGCCGCTGAAAAAGCCAGCTGGACTTATTCAGCCGATCGAGCCACCTCGCCGGCCGTACCATCAAATTGGCATGGATTTACCGGGGCCGCTCCCGACGTCGAATTCCGGAAAGAAATGGATCGTCGTAGGTACCGACAACCTGACCCGCTACGCGGAGACAAGCGCCCTGCCCAAAGTCAGTGCCGCCGAGGTAGCCAAGTTCTTCGTTGAACTTGGCTATATCGTAACATGATCACCTTCGTAACTAAGGCGATCGATCTTTGGACACAGCCAGACCAGCCACCGCCGGACCACCGCCTACCACCCAGAGACCAATGGCCTCACCGAGCGCCTAAACAAGACAATCGCCGACATGCTGGCCATGTACGTCGACCTCGAACACAAGACGTGGGATGCGATCCCTCCATGCGTGTCCATGGCATACAACACGGCCGTGCAAGAAACAATCCAGATGACGCCATACAAGTTAGTATACGGAAGGAACCCGGCAACGGCTCTCGATGCCATGCAACTCAACGTCAGCGGCGAAGAAAACCTCGACGTCACTATTTACCTTTAACGGGACGAAGAAGCGCGACAGCTCGCCTGCCAACGCATCAAGAACCAGCAGATGACCGGCAGCCACCGTTACAGTCTTCGACGACGCTTCGTGGAATACCAGCACGGCGACCTTGTTTGGGTCTGGACGCCAATACGCCCCCGTGGACTCAGTGAAAAACTTCTTCGGCGTTACTTCGGGCCATAGAAGGTGCTTCGACGTCTCGGCGCTTTAGACAATGAGATCATCCCGGGCGTCGTTACGAACTCCCAGCGACGCCACGCACGACCTGAAGTCGTCCGTGTCGTGCGCCTTAAGCCGTTTTTTACGCGTTAGCGAACCTGTGGGGTGTGCTTATTGCTTTGCTATTGTAAATTATATGAGTATGCACTTGTCTTTTCTCTGTTCTATGTTCTGTCACAAGGATCGGGACGATGCTTTTTCAGAGGGGGGCAATGCCATGCGCGCTTCAGTGCTATGTTTGTGTAACTGGTCCGTTGCACGTGTGAACGCTTTCTTGCGCGGGCCGCGCCAGAATATCTATGAACATTCCAGACGGTAGTAAACAATTTTGTCAAGATTACGCCCATGGCGCGAACAGTCAAGTATATTCTGGAACGAACGCGGGCCACCGCCGACAGGGCTCGATTGTTCGGTGCCGAATGTATAAAATGCTGGCGCGCCTTGCGCGGTTCAGTTTATCGACGGCTAGCGCTCTGTTCGCCGCCATCAGTGTTCATTTTTATTGCTATAGTTCCACTTTCCTTTGCCAGGCCACAAGTGCGGCCAAAAAAATTACACCATCTTCTACTAAAGGGAACCATCACGGGATGGGAAGCAGCATTGGGGTGCACACCAGTTTTCCGTTTATGTTCACTCGGCGTTTCGGTTAGTGTGTGCGGTTTGTATTTAGTCTTTGTGTTATCATTACGTAGCGAGCCCTGCGCTGCTGCTGCTCCGCGACGATCTCGATCTCGGCAGAGGTTGGAGTGCTGCTGCAGCTGCCGCCGACGTTGATGTTACAACTAATCTGAACGGGAGCGATACGAGAATGACGGACGCCAACCGAGCGTACGGGCTTATATACACATGAAATGGGTGAAGGAGAGGCTAGTGTGGCTTACAGGCTGCATTTGGCTGCGGCGCGGCTGCATCACGTGGGAGAACAGGCTGCTCCGCGGCTGCAGCGCGGGGAAGAAGAGGAGAGAAGGCGACCGAACACCGAAGTAAAGTGTGGGATTGGGCTAGTTGGCATTCCATTATTAAACTGCTCAGCGCAAAAATTTTACACGGTACGCATACAAACGACGAGGACAAGCGCAGCTTCCAACTGATTTTTATTACAAAAACGCACACATATATAGGCTACAGACCAGAATAACATCACATGCTTATCCAGGCACTTAAAAACAAAAAGGAAACCAAAAATTGGGGGACACTTAAGCTTCGCCTTTAAGAGTTGAACGCGATAGCGATATCCTGCCCCTAGTGCGCACTTCGAACAATACGAGTGTTTAAGAGAATGCGCGCACTAAGTTGTGTGCCTTATGTAATGGGTAGCATGCTTTAAACCAGGAGCAATTATGCGCGAGAAACGTTTTCAAACTTGCGATGCGCCCACTACGTGGTCTTAAGGGAATACGCGCAGTAATGTGTGTGCCTTTTGTAATGGGTGGCTGTCTTTAAACCATCAAGTCGTTATGATATTCACATGGTGTGACGCCCGATGGCAATGTACGCTTTTTACCACGCAATTACTGCGATATTACAACTCGCACTGTGACACCTTTATACAGGACGCGTATTTTTGGGAAGCACGAAAGTTATTTTCAGTGCAGCTCCCAGCAGAAGCGTGGCTGTGTGGTAGAACACCTGCTTGCCACGCAGACGGCCTGGGTTCGATTCTCACTCGGACCGAACATTTTTATTATTTATTTTATTCGCAGCTTTTTCGATTTTTCGGTCACGGACAAGATGATGATTTTTCGCTCACAACCAACGGTGCCGACACCGACGCCGGAATTTCTGCGATACGAGCTCTCTAACGCTATCGCGTTAAAAAAAAACTTAAAAGGCAAGAAAGAACCCCCAAATAACCAAGATATCACCTTGGGACACCACGTGCCGAAGCATTCAAATACGTCAATTCTTTTTCCGAGAAGGAAACGGACGGTTTACTGATGCAACTTCCTTGAGCTATTGTTGCGGCCTCAATTATGAGTCTAGTGCCTTCGTTAGGCTGCGTCGCGAGAACACTTGCTTTTTCGAACAAAGGCTGGAATCCGCATTCAGAACAATGAGAAGCCAAAAAACCGTCCCTCTGCGCTTGTCCTCGTCGTTCGTATGTGTACAGTGTAAAATGTTTGCGCTGAGCAGTTTAATGACCGAACACCTGCGTAAAGGAGGAGAGTGGGAGGGAGAGTAGGCGCATGCGCAGTGGAGCGCGGACGCCACCGGATCAAGCTCGCTCATAACATGCTTCACATGTAATAGTTTCATCTTGGACACACCCGACTGCTGCCTTCGTCGACGTCACGACTCCGTAACAATATTCTCGTACACTGTAGCGTTGTTGGCGACTACGGGTTCAGCGGCCACGGCAAACTAGCTTTGTTTTCGATTTACTCAGCGCATGCGAATTTCGATCGCGTTCATAACGACCAGCGTCAAAGGAGGGACAAGCAGTCGCTTCGTTTTCCTCGCGTGCCTTCACAACTGCGTCGTCGCCACCATTGATATTGCATTAGCGGGCCAGGTTTATTCCATAGAGTTTCCTAAAATAACTAGAGAGGACTCTGGAGCTGCGGTCGTTCAGCCACCATGGGAATGATGGGTAGTACAGAGATTTGCCTAGTCTTCGTGCTTGCGGGCTTCGAACGCACTTGTGGCTTTGTTTATTGCTGTGTTTTGATTTTCTTTCGGATAAAAAAATTGGATCGTTGTGAACTTCGTGACCACACTTGAATTGGTGAGCCTAAGAAGGTTAAAGTGGTGAAGTTGAACTGCTGACTTTTGCTGAATTTCGTTTTGCGACAATGCGGATGCAGACGACGCGGAGCCAAACGGAGCCGACAGAACGAAGTTTAGACAAATCCGTGTACTACCCATCATTCCCATGCTGGCTCAAGCGCCATGCGCTGCAGCTCCCATAGACACTAGCGCTAGAGTTCCCTCTAGTAAGTATTATAGCAAGCTCTATAGTTTACTCAGCAGCAAATGCGATACTCAGCAGTTTCTTTTCTACTCTGGACGGAGGACGCGTGCGTGCGTTCAGAACTGAGTGGACAGAACCATCGTGTCTTTAGCGGCATGGAAGCTGTTAAAGATAAGGAGCATCAGCGGCGCTCCGAATGCTGGCATAAAACTCACTAGCTACATTGGCATGACGAACAAATGTTCATCTGCGCAAGCTGCCCCACAGCAAGTGCTCGTAATGCAAAGGATAGGTGGTTAGCCTTTAATTGTCACACGTCAATTCCGGCTTCGTGATCTGAGCGAACGACTGTTATTAAGGGATATACCCGTGATAAACCTCAAACCGTTGACCAAGCAACCTACAAGGCGCGTCAGGGACATAAATGCACAAGTAAACCTTTCTGCTCATCTTTTGGAAAAATTGGGGGACCCTTAAGCTTCGCCTTTAAGAGTTGAACGCGATAGCGAAATCCAGCCCCTAGTGCGCACTTCAACCACTAAGTGCATACTTACTAATGTGTATTGTTATACACACACGCACACAGGCACACACACGCGCGCGCGCGCGAATGGTACAGGTTTTTGATATAAAGCAAGAGTGGCATGTCCTCCAAAATACACGCCGCGCGCCCGCCATCTCGGAGGCCATGAAGAGTCGAGACATATTTCTCACAATGCCTCACGGATGGCAGCACATTATCTAGCGTTTGCTGTTTGCTTGATGAACGCCTCCTCTAGAAAGCTGGCGTTGGCTTGATATGTTTTCCGCTAGATGGACATAGTTGTCCATTTTTACAGCTGTTTGAAAGTTCGTGTGTGTTTTTAGCGGCGATGGCTGCACTATCCCGGCCTCTTTCGACGTAGTTTCATGGCCTCGCCAATGCGCCTACAAATCGCCGAATGGGCTCGTTTTCATCTTGACACCCGCTGAAGGAAATCCGTTAAAGAGACTCCTTCCACTACATGGCATTTATGTAGCTTTTTTTCCGCAGCATCTGCAAGTAACATCGTGGCTTTGTGGTAGGACACATGCTTGCCGCGCGAACTGCCCGGGTTCGATCCTCAATGGGACCAAAGATTTTGTTCTTCATTTTATTTGCTTCTTTCTCGATTTTCAGGTCACGGACGATTTTTCGCTCAAAACCAACGGTGCCGACACCGTCGTCGACGTCGCCGCCGACACCGGAATTTCTGTGACACGAGCTCTCTAACGCTATCGCGTTAAAGTCAGCATGCGCGATGCTAACTTTGTCTCCCTCATTCTTGCATTATGCGATATTCTTGTGTTTCGCACGCCAGAAAAGTTACCTGCCTTTGTGATTTCGTACGCCCATTGCATGTAACAAGTTCAATTTACAGAGAGCCGTCGCTGTAGATTCTCCTTTTGCCCGTTTCTGCGCTGCACTACTCATCATTTATAGAACACAAACGAATCAAAGCAGCAACCCTCCTAAGCAATACAGAGCCACAACGAAAACTTGCAAGAGAAAAACGAACGATACACCCAGCGCTAGGTTCAACCTCACGCGTTGTATCCCTTTCTACTGTAACGTCAGAAATATCAGCATTGCGCAGAAGGCACAAGTTTTCACTGCATGAGAATGGAGATCGATTTTATTTGGCCTAGATACGAAGGTGTACAACGAATCAAATGAAGTCTTTGTGTTTCACTTTCAGCGTCGTCACTGAAAGCTCTGAGGCCCGCATAGAAAACGTTTTTGCATGACTGCCTAACACTGTCGCCATCAATACACTCTAGTGATTGTTGTAAAACGCTGCCCAAAATTCGTCCAATACCTTCCTTTTCCTGTTTCAGAAAACGCTCCTTATGGTGTACGTGTTAACACGATCAGGTAAGAGCGATGTGCTGTCCGCCATTGAATTCGCGTATACAACACTGTAGTGGTTCAAGGTATCGATAATGAGAAAAAGAAGGAAACAAACATAAATATAACAATAGTGTTCCCCATAAAGCGCACTGTGCTAATCGGCGTCAAGGCTAGTACTTTGTTGGTAACTTCCTGAGAAGCGTCCTCAAGGCTGTAAAGCTTCATTAGCAGGATAAACGTATATGTATAAGCTGAGCAACTGGAAATACAGAACTATTGCACTACTGAGCGGGAGGGTGTGGGTCTCGTTTGGGCTACCGCAATATTCAATGCGGACATATATGTTCATCCCTTCACAATGGTCACAGACGTACATGCACTCTGCTGGCTACGAACACCTGTACCCTACAGGGATACTTGCCCGTTGGGCATTATGATTAGAGCAGTACATCTTGCCGGTATTACACGCTCTCAGTAGTCCAAAAAATCTGGCAAATTGCTTTAGGAACGTCGCTTTTCTACAGCGCACCGCCACCCGTGCAGGCACGTGACCCTCAGGACGCCTGAAGCACCTACAGGAGTGGTATTTCCCCGGCATGTAATGGCTTGTAAGCATGGAGCACGCCACGTATAGGCGAATCTGATCATGCATGCAGCTGCGCAATTCAATGTTCTTCACTTCAGGAAAGGAAACTGGAAAGCCGACAGGGTTGACCATTTCCAGGAGTAAGGTTGCAGTGAAAGGGTAACAAAAGCGAAAAGTTTGATCGGGCAGAACCATTTTGCTTATAGAAAAAGAACGCTAAGAAATCAGTGATATTCGAATGAAGTTGCATGAAATTCCAGCGAAAAAAAAAAGCGTACACAATTTTCTCCTGAAGGCAGCCTATGATTTGGTGATGATTTCTGTTTTGGGCCAGACCTCACATTGCTCTGGAAGATATGTGAAATTTTGGGGATAATGAGAAACAAAGTGACAAGCCCATTTACAATTTTTTTCTATGTAGCCCTGGGTATATCAAAACGTTCTTTGCGCGGGGGCCTGGCGTCAGCACCGAGGGATACCTGGAGGTACGCACTTGAAGTGGTATTCTATGACAAAGAGATGAAAAATTTGTAAACACTGGCTCTCGCTGGAGCCGATAGTTTCGACAAGGGGACTTGTCTTCTACAGAAGGCGAGACCCCCTTTCCTTTCCTGTCAAGGCAATTGAAGGCCAGCTCGCGCACACGCTGCCCAGCCTAGCCATTTCCAAAGCCTCCATAATTTCTTGATAGGAAAAAAATTAATTATCTCTCTGATGATTGTACGCAAAATGTGCATGGGTTACTGTGATGATACTGACTGTTTGTTTATGTTATCTTTTGTTCATCATTGTCCCTTATTTCTATCGTTTTGCACTGAGCACGCTAGCATATTGTAAGTCAGCGCTGTTTGTACTTCCTTTTCGTTTGTGCTCCGTCCTTTGCGCTGTTTTCTTTCCGTTACTTCGCACCAACACGCCCAAGCATCCACTTTATCTTTATGTAAAATACCTGAGTACTTGCTGTGCATTGCAGGTGCAAAGGAGAGCCTACGGCCAGTGCGCTCTGGTGCGCTTTTTTATTACCCATGCTGAAAACACCCAGAGAAAGTTAAGGCAAATGTTAGAGCTGCCCATCCCTTCGTTTGCTTTTCCGGCCGGAACGCGTCTCGCAATGGCTAATTTTTAGGCCAGTTGGCCGCCCTCCGCTTCACTAACGGCCGACTGAGAACCAAGAAGGTGCGCAGCTGCCGCGACCGTAGGAGAGGCGTGGTCTCATATTAGCCAGATCGCGTTTGCTTGCTGCCTGAACCATCACTTTACCGGGGTAACGCAGCCACGAGCACCTTTACGAGTTTGAGCGCGCGACCTATCGACCATTTCCCAACCAACTCCTCGGTGCACACCTGGATAACGCGTTGAGCCACTCTGCCTTCGACAAAGTTCCTCACTGGCCCTGACTATTGCTTCTACTGCGTGAGGTTATGATAAAGCAGTGCAAGAGTGAGTTAAATAGACGATCGCTAGCTAGCCTGGCGCCGTGCCTTCTTGCTGCTACAACCAGCCATTTAAAAAATCTAGGACGCCGCGGGACTATTTTCTAAAGAGATTTATTTCATGTGTATTATTCATGAGGTCCACGAAAATGAAGTTGGACGAAAGAACAACCACTCGCTCTTGGAATATAAATAAACACATCCTCCGCCTTAGGTATACGGCCCACAACAGATCGAGCTACGGCAACGCTGCATCCCTGCCCCCTTTTTTGCGTACTCGTTTTTAAGCATGTGTAACGTCAGCATTGTTCGCCAGCGCAGCTCACAGCCATGGTACCGCATGTGGTGTGTCCTTGTTGCCTAGTGGCCTAAAGTACTGCTTCACATTTACGAGGTGGCGGCTAACCAACGAAACATGGCTTATGATGGTTAGCGCAAACGGAACACGGACGGAGAGAAGAAGACGACGGCAGAAGCGCTAAATAGCTTGCTAAACAAAATCCTCAAGCTGCTGTAGCCAAGACCGTCGCTACCAAATGAAGCAAAAGAAGTTCATCCATTCAGAGGCCCTGATGATCAAAGAATGAAGCGCGCCCTGAGAGCAAGGAGCTGGTTGCAACTTCTCGATGTCGCGATGAGTGGGTGAACAAAAAAAACGGACTCTTAAAGCACGCGCAGAAAACAGGAATCACATGAGGGATTGTCTCCCAAGCTACGCGACTCCGGGTAAACGCAGTATACTCCACGTCTGGTCAATAGGAGTTGAAATAGTAAACTTCTTTTTTGTTCAGCTCGTGACTTCTTTTCACTTCGACCAGAGTCCTTCAATGCTTTTCTGGTCACGAAACTCCTCCGTAACGCTATGGGGAGAGGTTCCTATGTCGCTGCAACTGCCGCGCGGCGGCCCTAGGTGCGCGCGGAGGGCATTCCGGCCCTCGGATACAAAACAGATCGGATACAAAACAGTTAGCTGCCAGCATCACTTCGAATAAAACTACAATTTGTTGCTATCACTTTCATTGCTTCGCCCTTGCGGTGAAACTGTGACTTTTTTTTAATGCGGCCGTGTGAAACTCCAGCGCCGTAGATGCTTGACAGTAAATAGCGCGATCGGCGCTGGCTCAACTCTCAACTCGCAACTGCAGTTTGCGAGTTGGTGGGTTTGTAAGGCTTGCGCTCTGTCACAAGTCTAAGTAAATATCCAGTGCCTCAAAGATGCTCTCGCGCCCCATTGCCTGAAATAAGGAACCGCGCTGGAACAACATATGCAGGTATAATTGCTGCGTCGGCACGATTGGATCCATCCCAGCCTTCAAATGTTCAAAAAAATTACATCATCTCCCGCTAAAGGGGACCATCAGGCGATGCGAAGCCGGATCACTTGCACGATCGCGTTCCGTTCGCGTTCGCTGGGCATGCTACCGACCTCGCGTCGTGGAAAGCGAAGAGGAACACTACGCGCGTGGTGTCTTCCCTCTAGCCTGGCCGTTAATTCTCACAGAGTGCGGGGAACGTCGACAGGCGCGTGAGAGGGAGGCAGCGTAGGAGAGAAGAGAGAGGAGGAGGTGAAGCGCATGCTCTGGCCCTCATCGCGGCGCTGCGCAGGAGAGAATTTCAGCATGTCGAGCCCGCATTTCAGAGGAGCCAACCGAGACAAGCGCTGGACTGAACGCGCGAACCGCTCTACTATTTGAAGGAGAGAAGACTAGAGGAGAAGAGTAGCTTATGCACCGTGAGAGCAGAAGCGAGAACGCAGGACAAGCGCATCCAGGTCCTGGTAGTGAAGTGGAGAGAGTAACGCGCAGCTATAGAGAGGGAAGCAGGAGAGTCGCGAATGCGTAGTTTGAGTGCGGACAACAATGCTGCGGGCGGATAACCACGCCGCGTTACATACCCCCGAGCAAGAGATACTTCGCATCTAAAATGCACGAATGTAAGTTTTTCACACACGTATGAAACAACCACATTGTATTTCGGGAGAAGCATGAGTGATAGTTATGACTGTGAAGTATTAGTGGTGAAATATTTGTGGTAGGAATATTGAGGTTTGGTGCAAGATAAACCACTTCCTTGAACCGGCACAAATCTATCCGAGCGCAGCGCCCGCGCACGGGTGGCCGCGCGTTGAAAGGGGCGACTCTAGCGGCACCTGCTGGTCCTGCATAAAACTGCGGCCGGAGTTTCGTGACCAGAAAAGCGTTGAAGGATACAGCTTCGAAATCAAAATCTCTTGGTACTCTGACTGCATTTCGTTATCCGTAACACATGATCTGCATTTAAGGATTGCCTAAAGCGCTCAGTGAAAACACACGCGAATGACGGAGTTCCATGCTTTTCTTGTATCTTTCCTGTCAGGGCCTGGCGACATATTCAAACGATAAACACGCCCTTGGACGAATTGGTACACCGGAGGAAGTTGCCCGCTCCATCGCCTTCCTGGCATCTGACGACGCAACGTTTGTCACGGGGATCACGATGCCCGTCGACGGCGGACTGCTCCTTCTATCCAGCATCTCGAATGCCCCCAAAATCCTGGATGCCCAGAAGGCTGCTTGAGATGGCTAGAACGTGGCATTCTGTGGCGTTGCCCATATAACCAGGCTCCTCGAAAGGGTGAAAATAAGGTCCCGGCAACTCTGAAAACGTTTGGTGTCTCTGAGTGAAATAACTTTCTTGATTCACGCTCTTCGAAATCACCGGTTCGCATGGCTTTTGCCCCATGTAACTGAACAGAGGGGTCTATACCATACCGTTTTGCATTGGGCGAACACTTACTGCTGCAAAAAAGTATTTATAGCAGTAACGCCCGATTTAGTTAAATAAACGACGCACGCTGAATGTTGCTCCATCTTTCACATTTTACGCATGAAGGCAAAATAAAGATTATGCATTCTGCCACTCGTCGTCTTAGTTATTGTGGCTTTCATTTTCCCAGAATGGGTTAAGAAATTATGGAAGAAAACACTGTGTCTCAGCGTATCCTGAGGATCCTGATCCTGAGGAACTGCGTAGTGACGCCCCTTTTTGGGGGAATGCGTAGCAGTCGCGGGCCGCTCCCACGTAGGGACCGGAAGATCGTGGGCTTTGGCCCTCTGGCAGGCTTTCTGGACAGCCCGAAGTTGAACCGAGAGGTCGCCGCTTCTAAGGGGTTCCTCGCAGTCCTCTTCTATGTCGAACTCTGCGTCACGTAACGCAGGACATTGCCAGAAGATATGAGGTTATGAGCAATACACTACAGTAAGGTGGCTATTTGGGCAAGTTGGTTCCTTATTCTTCTGTGTTCGTGTGTGTATGCGCTCTGTTAAGGTAAGTGAGCAATACGCCTCTCCGCAGTCCGGATAATGCGGTTCGATGTTCGGCGACAAATGATTGAACCTGCCGCTCGAAGGGAAGGACTACGTCTGGAGCATCCGGAAGGCCGATGATTGCAGTCGAGTAAGTTTCGGATGAGGAAGTGGAAAAGCCCTCCGAGAGAGATGATAATGAGTCATGACCTCGTGGAATGTGAGTAGCGAGTCCTTGTACCTTCTGGCGTCCCCGCCTGCGAGTCCACCGGGACCACCCGATGAGCAATACCTCACGCACGGTCATGGGTAAACTCACTGGCGTTGAGGACATCGTGATATACGTTTGCCCCCATTTAGACAGGGAACCATATTATGATGTGAAACGCGCTATACCCCTCACACCCGAGGATGGCCGCTGCCTCCCGCGAGATGCATTCCCCAGGCGAAATCACTAGCTGCGGGAGGCGTGTCTGTAAAGACATTAAGACGCGAAGGATCCTTCATTGCCTTGACGATAACGATTAGCTCAGCCACTGTGGCCGAAAGCTGGAGTGTGCCACTATGATCGACCGAGACCACTGCGAAGCGATCCGAACGCCCGTACTGGGCTGCATCGACAAAGCAAGCGAGATCCGGACTGTTTACAACTGATTTCAAGAAAGAACGAGCCCGAGCTATGCGGCGTCCTACGTTCTATTGGGGTGGAAATTTCTTGAAAGTGGAGCTACCAAAACGTTCCTCTGATGGAGCGTGGTAGAGTCACTATACGCTGGTTAGTATCCGTAGGGCCGCAGCCTATGGAATCCAGGATGCGCCTACGAGCCCGCGAGGACGATTGTCGCATGACCTCAGACATCTGCTCGGTCTCGATCAGCTCCGAGAGGGAGTTATGCGTGCCCACTTGTGGTGCTGGTGTCGATAAACAAGCCTAGAACTCGGTTTATGGTTTTGTGCATTAGTGCATAACTTTTTCCTGCTCCCTTTAAGACCAGTGCAACGCCGAAGCGACATAAGTATTGTGGCTCATGAGAAAGGTATGATAGAGCCGAACGAGATTGCTCTCGCTCAGCCGACCCCGGCGGTTCGAGACCCTATGAGCCTAAGAATGTTCTCCGTCTTCGAGGTGATGCGGGCTATAGTGCGTGAAATGCCCCCCTTGGAGTCAAGCAGGAGCCCGAGGACCCGGATGGAGTCCACCCTGGCGACTTTCTGGCCATCCTCAGCAGAGATCCTCTGACCATGGCCCTATGCATCCCAGGCCAGCAAAACGACGCGAGCATTGCTACTGTTCTTAAAATCGACCTGTTTACTTCAAGTTGAAAACAGCGCTACGAGACGGGACAAAAGAAAGGACACAAACACGGCGCTGACTATCAACCAAATGTGCTTTATTCCACCAGTCCGCATATTTATACTCCACTATGACTAAAGAAAGCATAACAAAAAAGCAGAAAAAACCCGGTCAGCCTGCGCAAAGGCAAGAAATTCTTAACTCGACAGAAAAGTTATCTCCTTCGGAAGCAGTGAAATCGAGGGGAGGCTAACACCAATATAGTAACGCCCTGCGGGCGTTACTATATTGGTCAGACTGGCCGGTGTGCTAATGACCGCTTGCGAGAGCACGCGAACAAGGTCTCTAAACAAGCAAAGGACAGGCAACTGTCCATTCATTGCAATGAATGCGGCTGCCAGCCATCTTTTAAAGATTCGACTTTCCTATCAAAGTACTATGACGAACGTGCGCGTCTCGTTTCTGAAGCGTATCACATTTGTAAAGGCGGCGAGGCATGTGTTAGCCTCCCCTCGATTTCACTGCTTCCGAAGGAGATAACATTTCTGTCGAGTTAAGAATTTCTTGCCTTTGCGCAGGCTGACCGGGTTTTTTCTGCTTTTTTGTTATGATTTCTTTAGTCATGGTGGAGTATAAATATGCGGACTGGTAGAATAAAGCACATTTGGTTGATAGTCAGCGCCGTGTTTGTGTCCTTTCTTTTGTCCCGTCTCGTAGCGCTGTTTTCAACTTGAAGTCATGCACCAACCAGCCCAAATTCGTACCTTACTGCGACCTGTTCAAGCGACCGCTTGTAGGCATTCAATGGACAGGCGCATATGTACCATGAGAGTGTCTTCTTCCCTCTTCTTTCTTTCTTTCTTTTAATCCCTTCATCCCTTCCCCCCAGTGTAGGGTAGCAAACCGGACGCGCGTATGGTTAACCTCCCTGCCTTTCATTCATTTCCTTCCTCCTCCTCCGCATGTACAAAGCTACGGGAATCTGTTCTAAAGGAGTGCTGTTTCTCAGCCCTTGTCGGGGGGTCTGTACACTATTAACTGCGGCTTGGCCGATGACAGGCTCAGGCCCGAACCGACTAGAAAGTTGTACTTGATGTCTGGTGTCTGCTGAAGCGCCTGCTCTACCCCGGGGTCGGACCCTAACACGCACCACACGGTGATGTCGTTCGCGTAGACAACATCGTTAACACCGCGCATCTTAGCGAGTCGCTCCGAGAGGCCCTTCACATCATTAGAGGAGGGTAGATGAGAGATGACTGGCCCATGTGGGACATCACACGAACTTGAAAGTAACATTGAAGGCAAGGGCAGAAAAAAAAACATGGCTGATCCCTACGTCAAAGGAACCAGTATTCTCAATGCCCATAGACTGTCACGCCACCAAGCGGATGTGAGGAGGAGGGTTAGCAGACAAAAAATAAGCCGGCAGCCGCTCCCTAGTTCGGCTGTGCTAGCCCGATTGTCAGCGCGTTGGTTGGAACGAAACACTACGACTTTACATGTTCCGTGAATGAATAAAGAAAGAATCCGTGAACAAACCGGGCCGTCTATGACAAGATAAGCTTGATTCTTTCTGGCGAGACGCGAAGTTTTCGTGAATATACGTGGCGAAGCACCGTGGGCAAGTTGTGCTCCCAATGATGGCACATAGCGTACACATTTGAGCTCCGCGAAGTTTTTTCTGGCCACGCAGATTAGTGAAGTGTTAGTGTTTGTCTCTTTCTCTCGAAACTCGCGCTACTTCGCTTCTCTATAGTATCTGTCGGTGTTTTTGTACTGTATGAAGCCCATAACATTATACGCGGCGTGTCGCGTGAGCTCACGATGTCCTCTTCTATAACTAAATAATATCAGGGCCTTTGTAATAAATAGGTGACACACTGAAGTAAAGAGCCTTATATATTGTCAGAAAATGACACCATCTCCCGCTAAAGGGGACCATGAGGCGATGCGAAGCCGGAGCACTTGCACGATCGCGTTCCGTTGGCGTTCGTTGGGCATGCTACCGACCTCGCGTCGTGGAACGCGAAGAGGGACGCTACGCGCGTCGTATCTTCCATCTAACCTGGCCGTAAATTCTCACAGGGCGAGCGGGGAACGCGGTCGACAGGCGGGCGAGAGGGGGGCAGCGTAGGAGAGGAGAGAGAAGGGGAGGGGACGCGCATGCGCACGAGCTCATCGCGGCGTTGCGCAGGAGAGAATTTCGGCATGTCTAGCCCGCGTTTCAGAGGGAAAGTGGAAAGGGGGAGGGGAGATGGGTATGGAAGCGGGGGAGAGGGAAAGTGGAGAGGGGAAGGGGAGAAGGTGAGTGGAGAGGAGGTGTGTGGAGATGGTATGCGCATTCGCAGTAAGGGTGGTCACGCCGCACACCACCACCACCACCGCCACCACCACCGGATTGAGCTCCGCCTTAAGATACTTCGCATCTAAAAGAGTTGTATGAATTTTGCGAGCGACCATTCATTCATTTCGGGCTGCGCTCGCTCGACGGCTATCGTGAATTACGACCAAGTACCGCCCCGTTGCGGGCTCAGTCTTCCTGAGCTGACGCATTCCGCCGGAGATTAAACGTGATTGATTGATTGATTGATGGACTATGTGTATATCTACGTAAGTGGACCCCAGCTAACGAAATTTGATCGGCAGCCCCGCTCTCAACGTCGTCCAATTCACCCGTGCGTTGCTTCCATAGTCAGCGCTGCCCTGCATATTTTTTACTTTGTTGACAGGCGGCAGCACAGTGCAAGCAAAGTGTTCTCTGTGCCAAGACGCGGAGAAGGCGAGGCCGCTCTCGTCGGAGGAAATGTTCTAGACTGATGTTGACGGTGATGTTGAAAGAGACCATGCACCTTGACCACGAGGATTTTTCACAGGATATTGAATGCTGTGAAATCACCGATAGCGACAGCGTCGGTTCTTTTTAACGTGCTTTGCTGGTTAACCATCTGTACGGCAAGCTTTTCGGCAGCGTTAGTCACTTTGGCTGTACTTGATGTGCGATAGTCTTGAGTTCAAAGTTATAGAATAATTTTTCTGATACGATGTACGTAGCGCAACTTTTGTGGTCGCATGCTGCCAACAAGCTCGACGAGCGGAAGCGAAACGTGCAATGGCGTCCACTAGCCGCGCCGCTGAGTTGCAAAATGAACTTGACCATTGCCGTCCGACTGGCTTCGTTGTTCAGAAATTATTTGACGTTGCGAAAAGCTTGAGTGTCATTTGTTTCCAGGTGCTCGTCAAACCTGCGACATCCGAGAGAAGTGAACGGTGCACTCCGCGTTCTGCACCGCACAAGTAATGATGACGGAGCAGCATGTTTAGAAATAATCGTCACGCTAAACATGCGGTCCTGTGCAGCAACGATGGCGTTATTCGCTAGTGACCTATTACTACGTCAAATCCGACAGGCAGGCACGGTATGTATACTTAAAGTGCTGTTCATTTGATACGTTTTCTGTAGTGCTCACATGATTTCGTAGAGCATCGTTGATGCAAGGTAACGGAACCGAAATATAATTTCTAACACCGCAGAAGATGATGAGGTAACAAGCATGTCGCACTTTCCATTGCTTTGGCAAGTATTTTGGTCTCATATCCACTTCAGTGCAGTTCATGACCTCAACCGGTGAAAGTGGCACGAGCCGTGCTTACGCACGTCCTATCTTTTCCTATGCTAACAAACGTTTTGACCCTCCTCTTGGCGCCATATTGAATCGCACAGCGCGCCACCTGCAGTTCGTGTGCATTGCGAGTAACACGAAAGTGAAACATGTCTTCACATAACTAGTGCTTATTGTGTAGTGATATATTGGAGCTTGTACTATGTCTCTTTGTGTTTGGCAGCTATAACACGGTTTGAAGTTGATGCTTCCACGTTGACGCCTAGTGGCATACCTCCATCGCGAGGACTAGCGCCCATGTTCATGGTTTAACCATTGCGGTAGCTGAGGTTGTTAACAATACCTGGGCACATTGTATCGTGAATCCCGCGCCGAGATGACATCAACACGCACATAACACTGGTACTTGATATGCAGTTCAAAGCGTCGTCAATAAGGAGTGGGACGGTGTGGTGTGAGCTCCCGAGTAATAGGGTAACCTACGCCCCTGCTCTTGCATACACTACCACACTACGCTTCAGCAACACGAGAGGCAGAGGTTCGTAGCTTGAGCCGCAAACGCATGCAGGCGTTCCACGTCCCGCTGCCCTTTGTCTCGCCCCATCCAGGCAGGAGATCGTTGTCTTTCTGCAGCGTTTATTGCGGCACTTTTGTTAGTCGGTGCTATCACACTCGAAGGAGTAGGCGGCGAAACAACTTTGGTGCATTAGGAAGCCGCACTACTTCGACGAGCCGCCACACGCTAACACGAAGCGGAAGGCTAAGAACGTAATTGCGTCTGTCTAGGGCGACTCCGCGACGGTAGCGCGGCCAGTATTTTTCGCTGGCAACGAGACGTTTTAACCTTCACCTTCGAGATTGCGCACCAGCGTGCAATTTCCGAGGCCATGCTTTAACTGCGTCGTCGCAGAATCGTTCTCTATCGGCGCTAGTATGTCATGCCGCGCTCACAGACGGCGACCACCCCGCGCCGCCTGCCCAGGGCAACAGTTTTGCCCTTCTCCTTCGTTAGCGTCTATGTTATCAGCGTCATATCCCTGACCAAAATACGTCACTGAAGTCTTGGTGGACCTTGGCATAAAGCACTTTCGTGTTAAAAGTCGCACGTACTGTATATTGACGCAGCATGCTCGGTGACCAGCCACGGGGAACCTATTACCGCAGCCACTGTCAAAACAACCTCAGCCTAAGAGACAGGAGATGATGTTCATCTCAATCCAGGGGATGAATTATATCTTGAGCTATTCTAAATGGGCGCTCACGAACTTCTTGACGGTCTGTGTTGGACCTATCGTGGGCAACATCCTCAAAAATTACAACGGCAACAATAAAGGATACAACTTGTATGGGTGCCCGCTCAACCGGAAAATCCGGAGATTGATTTGACCTGCCTGTAGCCCGAGGTTTACTCGACCGGCAGGTGCACCCCTCCACCCTGGATTTCCCGCAGGAAGGGATCACCAGGCATAACGAAATTACCGCTTATTATAGAGAGAATCGAAAAACATACGCGACCCTGCATACAGACCTAATAAGGCAACATGCGACAATCTGGAACCAAATCCAAACAGATTCTATTTTCAGCCATCATCGGCTGTCGGAAATTTACCCAGCAGAAATGCAACCAACTGCCGACATTGCATCTTCATGAAGGCTGCTCAGAATCCATTCTCTGGGGTTCTCCGAGACCCATCAGAGTTGCGTACACGGCGCAGTGTCAAGCAAGTC
This sequence comes from Rhipicephalus sanguineus, assembly GCF_013339695.2. Taxonomy (NCBI): domain Eukaryota; kingdom Metazoa; phylum Arthropoda; class Arachnida; order Ixodida; family Ixodidae; genus Rhipicephalus; species Rhipicephalus sanguineus. The sequence goes on along the minus strand of NC_051179.1, from coordinate 146,411,278 downwards.
AAGCCTTCCTACCACCCCGGGACGGGGACCACCTCGGACCACATGCGACCTCGCGAAGCTGAGCCCATTTGCCAGCAGAGAGCAGAGGGCTACGAACTGCGAGCTCGCGAAGCCTAGACATCTCGCCAGCCGAGATCCGACGGCTCCGAATTGCGACCTCGCAGAGCCTAGGCGATTCGCCAACGGAGAGCCCTCGCATCCAAATTGCAAGCTCGCGAAGCTCAGGCAACTCGCCAGATCCGATGGCTCCGATCTACAAACTCGCAAACCTGAGGTATTTCTCCAGCGTAGAGTCCACGGCTCCGGGTCACGAGCTCGCGAAGCGGAGGTAACTAGCCAGCGGAGATGCGACGGCTCCGAGCTGCGAGCTCGTAAAACTGACGCAATTTTGCCTCGGGAGTCTACGGCTCCGGATAGGCCTCGCGAAGCTGAGACGATTCGCAAGCGGAGGTCCGACGCTTCCGAACTGCGACATGGCAAAGCGGAGGAGATTCGCGAGCGGAGTTCCGATGGCTCCGAAGTGTGACCTCGCGGAGCTAAGGCGATTCGCAAGCGGAGATCCGACGCCTCCTCACCGCGACACCGCGAATCAGAGGATATTCGCGAGTGGAGTTCCGACAGCTCCGAACAGCGACCTCGCGAGGCTGAGACGATTCGCAGGCGGAGATCCAACGCCTCCCAACTGTGGCATCGCGAGGCGGAGGAGAATCGCGAGCAGTGTTCCGACGGCTCCGAACAGCGACCTCGCGAAGCTGAGGCGGTTCGCGAGCGGAGTTCCGACGCCTCCGAACTGTGAAATCGCGAAGCGGAGAAGGTTCTCGAGCGGACTTTCGACGGCTTCGAACTACGACCTCGCGAAACTGAGGCGATTCGCAAGCCGACATCCGACGCCTCCCAACTGCGACATCGCGAAACGGAGGAAATTCGCGAGCCGAGTTCCGACGGCTCCGAACTGTGACCTCGAGAAGCTAAGGCGATTCGCAAGCGGAGATCCGATGGTTCTGAACTGTGACCTTGCGAAGCTGAGGCGATTCGCAAGCGGAGTCTGACGGCTTGAAACTGCGACCTCGAGAACCTGAGGCGATTCGCAAAATGAGGCTTGCGAATCGCCTCAAAGGAACGTTATGGTAGTAGGGCGTGATTTCTGGTAATACAGGGTTCGCAGCCTTATTTCGACTGAGTTTACGAACTTTTCTTGTTACGACGTTTCTCATTTTTTCAAATTCTGCTAAGGCCGTTATTTCCTGCTTTGATAAGAGTTGGTGCGAGCGTATATGGGCTGTGATTGCGGTAGTTAGTTGTTTTATCTATATTTTGGCTATGGCCCATTTCGATTTTCACCAGTTCTAGATTGTCATGCTCACTTGTTGCGTCGACCAATGTTTGTCATAGCGGGAGCGAGAGAAAGCGTTATGCCTTTTGGGGTTATTTCAGTCTTTAGATACATTTGTGTTGTTTTGTGAAGTTCGTGCCTGATTCGTTTCCAGCAACCTTTATTAAAGTGGCAACTACGCTGCAAGCCAGGAACAGCAATCACAGAATGACGGTCAATCTTCCTTTGGACGAGGACTTGGCACGACATACGTGCTCAGGTTAGAGCGTCTTCCTGCAGCATTTTCTTGCTGACGGGAAGACCTGGCCGTAAGGCTTCCGGCGGCCTTCGGGTACTCGACGTCGGTGGGTGTTGGTCGCGCACCAGGACACTATTTGGAGTGCGTCTTTGGTGGTTGTGTGTCGAGCTGGTTTGTCCGTCTTCAGTGGTTGTGGTCTACACACAGAGACGACCGAGCTCGTTGTGCGGTTTTCTTCATTAACGGGAGTTCGCTGTTTCGATTTGGTCCACCGAACTGACCCAGGGGTACCGCAGGTTGCATCAACATGGGTTGACCAACCAGGTTCTCTTCCGATTTTTTCTCGGAAGAGGAGGATCTTCAGGGCTTGAACCATCATGGCGAATCCTAAGAAACTGGGGTGAAGTCCGTCAGCGGCCAGAAAGCGACGAGCCGGAAGCGATCGACTGATGATGATGATGATTAGTGGGGTATTGTGACGCATTGGCCATGGGTGGCCAAAGAGCACCATGTTTTTATGTGGTGTTAGCAATGACCAATGATTACGAATGATACAACTGTGTCTGTATAGAGGCCTAAAATCACGCCCTATAAAGAAGCGTAAAAGATGTGGATAGAGTATAAAATTATGGCAGTGACTCCTGGTGTGGTCTATGGGTGTGGGATGAATGACGAGTGAGCATGGTATCTACAAGTGAGAGGCGGGAGAACAGCACGAATGCTTCCTCAAGACTTTTGAGCCCAAAGGCCGGGATACAGGTGCTTCCTTTGATAGAGACCCCGGCAACAGCCTCAATCATGAGGCCGCGCTACGCAGCGCCTAGAAAAATAACGTTGAAATTATATACATCTTTCAGAAATTCAAAGAGGCGCTGATATTGAAGAAGGGGTTCTCTGCCAATTAACATAACAGGATGGAGTGGGAACTGCAGGTAGGTAGATGAAAAATGCTTTTTCCTGAGCGCGTCTAGTTCCGTGCATTGTAGTAGGATGTGAAGTACAGTTAAGGGATCGCCACAGTAGTCGCACTGAGGTGGATCGCCTCCGGACAAAAGGTGTGAATGTGTACTGTATGTGTGGCCAATCCTAAATCTGCAGAGTGTAACTTCTGTGTGGCGTGACTTTCATACTGGCGTCCAGTTACCTATTTGGGGCTTGATAACATGTAGTTTATTTTGTGCGTTCCTATCTCATGTGCTCTGCCAAAACGCCCTGAGCTTTCTTTTGAGGAATGCTTTTAAGTCTATTGGAGGGATCCGCCAACACGTTGCCTTGTATCTCGCGGTGCCCTGGCACCCAGCACACTACGACATGTTGTTTAGGTGAGTAGATCGCGCATAAAATAGATTATAGCTAGACAAAGACCGGATTTAAGTGTTTTGTCATAGTTTTTAACTACACTTAATGAATTCGTGTATATCACTGCCTTTTGTAGTTTTAATTGTTTTATGTGTTTAACCGCCGCTAGTATTGCGTAAGCTTCTGCCGTGAAGATACTTCTATCAGGGTGCAGAATACCGGAATCGGAAAAGGATGGACCAACGGCTGCGTACGACACAGAAGTGTTAGACTTTGAGGCACCTGTAAAGAATTCAGGGTGTGGGTACTTGTATTGTAATTCGAGGAAGTGCGCACGGATATGTGTAAGTGGCGCGTGCTTGGTAACTTCGACGAAATAAACATCGCAATCTATAAGCTGCCACTGACATGGCGGGAGATAGGCAGCGGGAGCCATTAGACAGTGTTCGAGAAGTGGCACATCCATTTCTTCAGCTAGGCCCCTCACACGAAGTGAGTACGGCTGTCTCATAGAAGGACGGTTGTGAAAAAGTTCAGAAGCAGACAACTGATTCATTGTAGTGTGTGAGGAGTGCTCGTTGTTTGAGTTCACCTTGAGGAAATATACAAAAGCTGTAGCGACCACTCGTTCGATTCGACGTAGACGCTTTCCACGGGGCTAGTGCGAAAGGCGCCCGTAGATAGCCGAATGCCTAGGTGGTGGACAGGGTCAAGGATCTTTAGGGCGCTTGGTGTCGCAGACTGGTAGATTGTTGCCCCGTAGTCTGGGCGAGTGCGTATGAGCCTTTTTAACGCGATAGCGTTAGAGAGCTCGTATCGCAGAAATTTCGCCGTCGGCGTCGGGGCCGTTGGTTGTGAGCGAAAAATCATCATCTTGTCCGTGACCGAAAAAATCGAAAAAGCTGCAAATAAAATAAATAATAAAAACGTTGAGTCCGAGTGAGAATCGAACCCAGGCCGTCTGCGTGGCAAGTAGGTGTTCTACCACACAGCCACGCCACTGCTTGGAGCTGCATTGAAAGTAACTTTCCTGCTTCCCAAAAATACGCGTCCTGTATACAGGTGTCAAAGTACGAGATGTAATATCGGAGTAATATTGCGTGGTACAAGCGTACGTTGCCATCGGGCGTCACACCATGTCAATATCATAACGACTTGGTGGTTTAAAGCCAGCCGCCCATTACAAAAGGCACATATTACTGCGAGTATTCCCTTAAGACCACGTAGTGGGTGCATCGCAACTTCGAAAATGTTTCTCGCTCATAATAGCTCCTGGTTTAAAGCATGCTACCAATTACATAAGGCACACACCTTAGTGCGCGCATTCTGTTAAACACTCGTAGTGTTGGAACTGCGCACTTGGAATAGAATATCGCTATCGCGTTCAACTCTTAAAGGCGAAGCTTAAGCGTCCCCCCAATTTTTATACAAATTCATCAGACCCTTGTTGTCACTACCCTACGCAGTGCGCGACAACACTTTTAGCACATTCATTGATTTTATGCATTTGCTTTTTAAGTGTTTATTGTGCGATACGAATGTCAGCTTATTATCCAAGATTAAGCCTAAGAATTTGTGCTCCGTCTTCACGGGGAGATGTTGGCTATGCAGGTCAATATGCGGGTCAGGATGAAGGCCTCTCTTTGGAGAGAACATGACACAGGTGCTTTTTTGGGGGATTAAACCTGAAACCATTCTCGTTTGCCCATTTAGAGATCTTGTTCAAACCTAGCTGGACCTGCCGCTCACACATGGAAAGGTTGCACGATTTAAAACCAACCTGCACATCGTGGACATATATGCAATAAAACATATTTTGTGGTATGCAAAGACGCAAGGAACTGATTTTGATAATAAAGAGTGTACAGCTAAGTACCCCGCCCAGTGGCACTCCAGTTTCTTGAAGGAATGGTATTGGTAGGAACATTTCCTACTCGGACACGAAACGTACGATCCGACATGTAGCCCTCCATTATATCTAGCGTTCTACCACGTACACCAAGGTGGGACAGGTCTTTTAAAATTCCAAAGCGCCATGTGGCATCGTAAGCCTTTTTCCATATCGAGGAACACAGAAAGAAAGAACTCCTTGTGGACAAATGCATCACGGAATTGTGCGTCGATACGTAAAAGGTGGTCGGTGGTGGACTACCCTCACGAAATCCGCACTGGTATGGATCAAGCGATTTGTTTGCTTCCAGGAAATGTATGTCAATGGTTTATCATCTTTTCGAAAAGTTTACACAGGCAGTTTGTTAGTGCGATGAGGATGGATCCTTCTCGTGTTTAAGAATAGGAATGACAATGGCCTCTTTCCAAGACGAGGGGATTTCGCCGGAAAACCAGATAGGATTGTACAAGGAAAGTAAGGTTCTTTGCGTTTCGGCAGGTAGGTTTTTAGATGTGAAGCACTTTACAGCGGAGTTCAATCCGGTGGTGGCGGTGGTGGTGCTGTGCGGCGTGACCACCCTTACTGCGCATGCGCAGACCCTCTCCACTTCCCCTCTCTCCTGTCCTCCCCTTTCCCTTCCCCTCTCCACTTCCCCCTTTCCCACTCCCCACTTCCCCTCTCCTTTCCCCTCATCCTCTCATTTCCTCCTCTCCAGTTCCCCTCTACCCTTACCCCCTCACCACTCCACCTCTGAAACGCGGACTCTACATGCCGAAACGCTGCTTCGCATCACCTAATGGTCCCCTTTAGCAGGAGATGGTGGGATTTTTTCAACATGTAATATGCCACATGGTCAGAACCTGCGGCGGAATTACTGCAGCTGTTAAGCGATTTCCGCTCTAGTTTTTGTTTTTCTATTTTTGCTTTGTACCGTTGGAAGACTTCAGAGTAATGCGCGGAACTGGACACTTGTTCAAAGTGTGCGCCGAGGAAGTTTGCCTGGTCTTCCAAGGTGTAGCCTTGTGTGTTTACTAGAGGAAGTGAATGTGCTTGCCGCCCTGCTACCCTACTAACCATGTTCCAGACTTTAGCCTCCTGTGTACATGAATTGATCCCCGTTAAAAACTTCTCCCCACTTTCTCTTCTTGCCTGTTGACGCGTTCTCCTGCCTTGAGACCTTGAAAACTGTCAAGATTCTCGGCTGTCGGAGAGTCCCGAAGCAACCTCCATGCTTTGTTTTGTTTTGTCCGCGCCTTCCGCCATTCAGTGTTCCACCACGGGACACGTCGTTGCCCGGGCAATCCAGTTGTTTGTGGGATGCACTTAGTTGCAGCATCCGTGAGAAAAGCTGTGAAGTACTCTACGGCTCCATCTATGTTTAACCCACACATATCAGTCCAACTTGAGCTAGAAACTTTGCGAAACTTTTCCCAATCGGCTTTTTCAATGTTCCATTTGGGAACCTGTGGAAGACATTCATTGGTTATTGGTGCACTCAGAACTATCGGAAAGTGGTCACTTCCATAAGGGTTAATAATGACTTTCCAATTTAGTAAGGGTAGAAGCGATGGGGATGTAATGCTGAGATCTATGGACGAGTAGTTATTGTTGGCGAGGATATAATATATTGGCTCTTTCTGATTCAACAGACACGCACCGGAAGAGAAAAGGAACTGTTCAATGAGACGACCTCGTGCATCGCAGCGAGAGTCACCCCATAGACTGCTATGTGCGTTGAAGCCCCCAAGAAGCAAATAGGGTTCTGGAAGTTCATCTATTAAGGACTGGAATTCATGTTTTAGAAGGTGGTAGTGTGGAGGTATGTAGAGAAAGCAAATGGTCACTAGTTTGTTCAAAAGAACCGCTCGAACAGCCACTGCCTCCAGGGACGATTGTAGTGGTAAATGAGTGCACGCTACTCTTTGAATAATTAAAACAGCTACACTAGCGGATGACGTCATGGCGTCATGCCGGTCCTTTCTGAAAATAATGTGACTGCGTAGAAAGTCGACGTGTTTTGATTTTAAGTGTGTTCCTTGTACACACAGCACTTTTGGTGTATGTTTGTGTAATAGTTCTTGGATGTCATCGAGATTTCTAGGGAGTCCTCTGATGTTCTGTTGTATGATTTGTGTTGCCATAATGGAAATAAGGTTGTGTTGTGTGTACGAAAAACAAGTGGCTGATGTTTAAGTGGGAAGCTAGAGCTCAAGTAGCAGGGCCGTCGTTCGGCCCCGTTATCGGTTTTTTGATTTTTTTAGCGCGCTCCAGGGAGCTACGCCGGTCTTTCGGCACCAGGGGTGCCGACGTCGTGTCGATTGCCCCTTGCGAGGCATTGGATGTCCGCACGCGCGAGCTGGCAGTTCGGGTTTAGGGCCTCGTCTGGTGAGACGAGGCCTTGATATCCGACGACCCTGAGGTCGCCGGTCCCTGTTCGCGAGTTGGCGGAGTAGTCTGAACTACTGCTGCCTTGGGGGCAGGCGCCACCGCCCCGCCAACGGCGTGCTCTGCGCAGGCCGAAGGAGTGGCGGAGGCCGGTGCGACGTTGCCCCCCGGATCGCCGCATCAGCGTTGGGTGTAGTGTGAAAAGGCGAGCACCTTTTACGGGCTTCCATAAATGAGATGTTTTCTTTGACCTTGAGAGCGATAATGTCCTTTTCTTTTTTCCAGTTAGGACAGGGCCGCGAGTAGGCTGCGTGGTCGCCATCACAATTAACGCGGTGAAGTGTGCTCGTGGGGTGGCCTTGTCCTCCACATCTTGCGCATGTTTGCTGACCACGGCAGTTCTGCGAACCATGGCCATTCGCTGGCATTTGAAACATCGCCTTGGATTTGGTATGTACGGACGGACGGGTAGTTTGATGTACCCGGTTTCAATGGATTGTGTTCAAATGCTTCATGCAAAAGATAATACTAGATGTTTGGTGGGAATTTCTTTCTTTGTTATCACGTCTAATGGTGATACGTTTCACACTGGTCACGTTTTTATCTTTCTATCCTTCTAACAGTTCATCTTCGGACAATTCAAGGAGGTCTCTTTCTAACACGACTCCGCGTGAGCTGTTCATTGATCTATGTTGGGAGATAGATACTGTAGTGCTGCCGAATGTGACAAGGCTGCCAAATTTTTCATATTGTTGTCTTTCGGGCAGCTCCAGCAGAAGGTCTCCACTGGCCATTATGGTGACCTTATAGCCCCGTCCAAAGACTTCCGTCAATGACTTTGCTACGACAAACGGGGAAATGGATCTGGCTTGCTTCTCTGAATTTTCACTGTGAATGACGTGGAATTTCGGATCGGTTGTTCGAGGCCGGCAAAAGGAGGTTAGCTCGTCGGTGCGTACCCTCTTTTGAGGGTAACGATCGAGTAGACGTGGAAATGCAGGTGTTTCCTTAGTAAGTATGTGTAATTCGGCAGCAGTGGCGGCCACCCACCATGGAGTCCAACTAGGGGACGCTGCCGCACTTAACATGTAAGGCTGCAGAAACCAGCCGTACAATGCCGCTATAACCTAATATTACATGTCCAAGAGAGTGGAATGGGTTTCAAACATGAGAAAATGCCTCAGACAGGCTGGTCTAACGTTTCAATAGGAGGACCTATCTTTGTCCAAGGCACCTTGTCATCCTTGGCGTGTTAGTTTTAAAGGGTTAGTGATGACGTCATGTCCAGCGGTGGCGCGTGTCGCTCTTGGTAATTTTTGCCTGGAAAGAGAAAACTAGAAAGATGAGTGTAGTCCTTGCCACATCATTTCAAGAAAGCTTACAACGGCGTTCCGGCCCCTCATCTCAGAAGTAGGGGGAGCTGCAAAGAAGAAAAAGAAAAAAGGAATAAAAAGGAGAGGAAGAAATGGAAAAGGGGGGGGGGGTCTACCAAAGTGACAGCCGTAGAATGCTCGACAAAAAAAGAGGGGAGTATGGAAGCAAGTTGGAAAGGCTGCAGAAGGGCTGTGCGTCTAGCATTCACATAGGGCTGCAGAAGATGGTGGGGCAAGCGGGCGGTGTACTTTTGAAGCCCACACGTGCTTAATTCCACTCCGTTCCTATTCAACTCCGTGTATCCATCTGTCGGCTCCCTTCTTGACCTTGGATGTCCAAGAGAGGGCACGTATACACGGTTAACCCGAGCCACCTACGAATATGGGGAAGTAACACAAGAGATTAGAAGACGGAAGCGATCGACTGAACTTGTAGTAAGGTACATCACCTTTCTGGGCCGGTAATACGGCACATTTCCTTGATGGTTTCGTTGAACTTGAAGGCTTCAGTTTGTTAAACCACCAGACGAAGTGGTCTGGTCGGTCCAGTCGGCGGTTTGTGTGGCGTGGTAGCACACAGGATACAATCAGCCTTTGGAGCTCCGGACGGACCGGCAGGGTATTTTTATCTCCGTCGGCCCATACGTAGGACGCTTCCTTGCCGCCGAACTTCAGCTCGCGTGTCCCGTCGTGGAAAACGAGCATCCTTACGGCTCTCAGAATTGCTCGCTATTTACTTTCAGTGCACGCTTCTGTTAGGCTGCATCGTATGCAGCCTAACGTCTGTTTCTCATCGTGTTCTATAAATCGGCGCGTCAGCTCTTTACCAGCGCTGTTCCGTAACGCAAGACACGCCATATGTGCGGAGTCTCAACAAGGACTTGTATTTCGGACATGCTGGGATTACATTTGAGAAAACAAGAACATAACTTATGCACCTCTGTCCCATCAAGACCACCATCGCGCACGCATTTTGTTTAGCTTTTCTGTGTGCTCACCCAAGCATCGTTTGATATTTGGTCTTGTTCAGGTGCCTGCACACTGTGATAACATCTTAAGGGGCTCACGGAGCTTTGTGCCGGCAGAAACCACAAACTACTTGTCCAAAGAGATCCTGCATAATGCGGAGATCTTATTGAGGTTCAACATTATCATTGCTTTTTATATCCTGTATAGAACATTATTTCGCCTGCTCTAGGCATTACATCACCTATCAATCACTGTCTCTTCTTTTTACACCAGAGCTGTCATGGTTTGCCGTGTGTCGCAAATAGAACATTGTCATCATCGTGTACCGGCTCCACCCTTATCATCATCAAGGCGCTCAAAGAGCAAGAGGAAGAACACTTCTCCTTCGCGGTGGCGTGCGATGAATATGCTACAGATGGCTATGCTATTCGTGGTTTTGCCTGCGTTAGGCGAAGCTACGACACCATACAACAGGCCGGGCCCATAAGTGCTCGGCACTTTAAAGACCGACTGTGAGCGTAAAATTTGCCGTTTGAAGCTATCCGAGAATTCCTACAGCGGATACTGTTGTTAACTGCCCACTACGCCATAATTATTCCTTTTGCGAATCAACGACAGGCCCACTATGCTTCCGTAAGGCAACACGTGAACCTACGCAGATGCTCACTTTGTTGAGGCTCAGCTGATGATGATCATTGTGCCTGGGTGGTTTGTAATGGGTGGGCCTCTAAAACAGCTACTAGTTGTGCAATTCACATGTTTTGAAGCCTGGCGCGACTGTACGCTTCTGCCACGTAATATTACAGGAGCTAAGGCGACTCCTTCCACTTCATAACATTCATATAGTGCTTGTTTTCGGTTTTGCCGGCGAGGAGGACCGTAGCCTCGAGACGGTGTATTTTCACCGCGCTCTCTCTCTCTCTCCACCGCGTGTCCAACCCTCCGACCGCTGCCGCTCGTGTGTGCGGACTCCCGAGTTTTGCAATGCGTGGTGCGTGAGAGGTCAGCTTGTTTCCATTTTTCGACGCGCTGAGCAATTGTGCTGCCGCAAATCGAAATGTCGGACGAGAACAGGTCGACCTGCTACCACTGCGCTGTGTATGGCTGTGGTAACAGCTACAGTAGCGTAAAAGACTGCCAGCCGAGGCATGCGAAGTGCACAATCCTTTTAAATGACTTCGCTTCTCTTAGGTGGCACGCCTTCTTCTCCCGCAAATAGTATATATTATATGTGGTGTCTGCACTTATGGCCACTTTTTCATGTCACCACACGTGCTTGCGATTGTGCTTGGGTGCAGGTACACTTTATCATCTGCACCAAAGAGAACCAATGTCAAGGCTGACGATTAATACACAAAATGTTTGGCCAAGAGTTGTTGTCTCATAACATCAACCTCTCTGATTTTTATGCTGCAGCACATGATTTGCATTGCCTGCGGCTAGAAAATGTTCCGTCTTAGTGCGTGCAATTTCGAGATTATCGAATTAGCACTTTCCAATCTAAATGACAGAAAGGCCCGCATGACATGTGTGCTTTGGCGCAGGTACGCGTCTCTGACGTTTCGTCGAGAGCACGTTCTTTCTTGACTTGTCAATTTTGTGACGATAACAGGGGTAGCGTTATGGCAACCGCACTTGTCTTTTTTTTTCGCGCGGCCGTCTGGGTGTCGTGAATAATCCGCCCAGATTCGTTAAAGCCAGGTCGTTACCTGGACACGTCCTCTCGTCGTAATGCTTCTCAAATACTCGCCATCAAACAAACTGATGATAATGTTACCAAAAAACGGGCGCCCATTCGGCCTATCGCTAGTGGCGGCGGGCTCGCGCCGAAGTAAACTAACGCCATGCCATGCTTCCAGATGTGCAACAGACTTATTTTCATTTTATCATCCTGTTGTTTCTACGCCGTAGTTTTAGCTCACCCGTCGTAGATCTGTTTCTTATTCTGTGCAACGATCAGAGGCCACAAGCTTTTACCTACGACAACGACACGAATCAGCACAAACCTCGGTGCTAGTGCTCCCTTCGTTCCGTGAACTTTGTATTGCAACGTGCCAAACGGAACCAAATGGTCTGTTAGGGATTAGAGTTATGTTGAACTTGAATAATCATGCCAGAAAAACCCGAGAGTCATCCTAAACACTAATGCGCGCACCTAGCGTGCAGCCAGACAGTGGCCTGCGTGTTCGCTCGTTTCCATTTACGTTTCACCGACTACTTCAAGAGTTTGTCCTAGAAGTTAACGCTATTTGATAGTGCATATTCCAAAAACCACACAAGGGCAGCTATAAGAAAACAAATAAAGCTATTGCCAATTTACAGATGTTGCTTAATTAAGAACTGCATTGGCATTCTACTCATCGTCGGCCCTGCTGCGGGACCGTCTCGTCGGCCGCCGCTGCTTGCTGTTTCAGCCATTTTGAAGCTGACGGCTTAGTGATTATTTACCAGCGCCTTAACAATCGCGAATCGTTGCTCTGTTTTGCCCGTGTACCACGAAGAACAGCAATACCTTGTGAATTGAGCGTATACGCTCATACACCGCCGCGGAACCCCATACACCAGAAGGGCGGTGAAACATCGCAGACGCTAGAGGGCGCTGCAGCGGTGGAGAGCTTTAAAAACGGCAGCCTCCTTGTGAAATTGGTGTATAGCGCTGCTCTGTGGTGGAACACCTGCTTGCCACGCAGACAACCTGGGTTCGATTCTAACTCCAACCGAAAATTTTTTATCGTTCACTTTATTTGCATCTTTCTAGATTTTTCGGTCACGGAAAAGATGCTTTTTCGCTCACAACCAACGGCGCGGACATCGGAGTTTCTGCGAAATGAGCTCCTTAAACCGTTCAGCCACAAATTATTTATTTTAAATGTAAGCAACCGATTTTTAGATTTTGAAGTGTGCACGATCAGGGTAGACCAAAAAATCTTTGCTCACACCTTTCAATAAAGAGTAATTCATGTCCGAATTAATTTAATTATTAATTATTATTTAAATATCCATCCAATAATTTTCTTAATTTATTACTTCAACAGTTATTCAGATGGGATAGCATAATGTCCAATAGCCAACATTCAAATTTTCGACGCAAAACTAAAATGAATGCTATATATCTGAATGGTGAAAGAAGGTGCCTAAACTATATGCGCGATATATACCTAATATTTCCTTTTGATAATTTTGTTTTAAGATTGCACATTGTTTAAATTAAGTTCTGAATTTTAAAGTACGATTCGGAGAGACTGTTTCGTCTCGGAATGCACAACACGCTGGAAGAAATTGCGGAGGCTCAGGAGAGGGCGCAATTCGCCAGGCTGTCCACCACGCGTTCCGGTAGGAACATTCTGCGGGAGTTGGGGACTCCAGCGACGGAAATCGAGTCTCGCTTCTGCAGCATTCCTCGTGAACAGCGAGGACGAATCACCGTTGTCCCCATCCCGCGAAACGTCCACCCCGAGCATAACGATGGTAGGAGACGGGCCAGGGCAAAGGCTCTTTTAGAAAGGGCTCACGATCAGGCCGGGGACTGTTGCTTCGTCGACGCGGCCCGGTATCCCGAGGGGAAGGCGTATGTGGCAGTGAGCATCAGCCACGAGGGGATAATCACGAACTCGACAACGGTCCGGACGACAGCAGCCGAAATAGCGGAGCAAGCTGCGATTGCGTTAGCCTTGCTGGACAACAAGAGGTCCACGATTTACAGCGACTCGAGATCAGCGATTAGAGCATTTGCCAAGGGCACCATCTCGGAACCGGCCTTGCGGATCCTCCGGGACAAGAACATCGAGCCACACACACTCGTCTGGTTCCCAGCTCACATGGGACAGATCAAGGGAGCCCCGCCCAATCTCAATGAGTCGGCCCACATAGCTGCGCGAGGACTAGTAGACCGCGTAGCTACCGGAGGGCGCGCTGAGGTTTTGGAGAATCGGGACCCGCCCACCTCGTATAACGAAATTACCAAACATTTTTACCTGGGGCGGAGACAGTACCCTCCACCACACAGAAAATTAAGCAGACCACAGGCTCTGACACTCAGGCTACTTCAAGTCGGGGCGTACCCTAACCCCGCGCTATTGCACAAGATCTATCCTGAAATACAGCCAACTAATGCATGTTCATTATGCGCAGATATCGCTAATCTCGAACATATGCTCTGGCGGTGCCCCGCGTTACACGGCGGCGAAGTCATCACGCCGTCAAAATGGGAAGAAGCTATTACAAGCTCCGGACTCGAAGCACAACTATGGGCAGTCCAACGGGCCCGCGACGCAGCAGAGAGACTTGGTCTTTCTGTTCCGACGTGGGAGCGGCCCGCAGCGTGCTAGGGCGCGTTCCGAGGGACCGAAATAAAGTTTATTCATCCATCCATCCATTCCTTGGCCAATCCCCCAGAGTGAGTATGTGCCATACTGTCGAAGGAAAAACAAAGAAACAAATATGCGAACAGCATGACCGCTTCTGTACTTTCTTTCTTCACACGTGACCTCACTTTGTTGTACGTACCGGGTTGGCACCATATGTAGAGCAGATCGCAAATATGAGCTCTGGAAAAAGAACAACGTTTTATCTTTACTTAGTGACCTAGAAAATTGATGATTCGATTTAGAATCACTGGGCCTGAAAGGCTTAACGTTATCGCGTTAAAAATTCTTGGCTGTCTCTTCTCTTCCGCCTTCGCGCAAATTTTATCCGACGCACTTCTCCTCCCGCTTTCGCGAAAATCAGTCCAGTGCAGTTGTCGCAGCTTAAAAAAAAAGAAAGGAAAAAGCTTCGGTGCCATACATGTGCCACTGAGGCAGGGGTACTCATCGAGACGAATATTGCCAGACGCGCTTCTTTCTATTTTTATGTTACCGGCCCATTCACGTATACTGCCTTGCGCTAACCGCGCCAAAATGTCTGGGAACATTCCAGATTAATCAAGGATCATCTGTTAAGCTTGAACGCGCAAACGCGAACATCTGAGTCTATGCTGGAACAAACGGAGCCACCAGCGATAAGGCTCGAATGCTCGATGCCGCGTTTATAAAGGCCGACGCGCCTTACCGCAGATCACATTATCAACGGCCGGCGCTCTGTTCGCCACGCGTATATCGCTTGTAGTTCGGCTTCTCGTTTACCGTGCACAGGTCCGCCCAAATAAAAAGTCACATTTTTATTTACACGAATGCCGCCTTTTTGGCCGTCGCGACCATGTGACATCTCTGGTGGAAGTGCTGGGTAGCGACCCCAGTGCCTCTCGCCGTATTCAAGCGAGCACTGGCGTCGTTTTTCTTGCGAAATGGCGTTCGGCAAAAGAAGAACTTCTTTTGAAGAGCCAAGTACAGCGACGAGCACTGTTAGGGTGAACACGCTAGCGCGTGCCCGATGGGGCCGTCGGCACTGTCAGCGCCGCGTAACAGCCATCGTTCGAAACATTGCTCATGCGGAGCATGTGCTCTGCGCTACACTCACCCCCGTATTCACAAACGCTCCTCGACTCGACCCTTCACTCGAAACGCTCCTTGAGGGCCGCTTTCCGATTCACAAATCGCCCTTCACTCGAAACGCACCTCGACTTGAGGAAATCTCGAGTGTTTCACTTGAGATTGTCAAGGTAGCGCGGGAGCTACCTTGAATCGTTCCTTGAGTGAAGTTTCGGCGTCAGCGCGTGGCCTCCGAGATAGCGGGCCGCGCGCTCGCCATTTCGGAGGCCACGGTCAGCGTGGCATCCATGCGGTGCGTCGCTCACTTGTTCTGCATTTCCCGATGGATCAAGCTGCCGCCCTGCCGCTGCCTTTTTGCTTTCGACAGTGAATGTGCGCATTTACTATGGCGCTGTCTTCGAGTGGTTCGGCAACGGCTCAGGTATACTGTGGCTGCTGTGGCTCCGAGAGAGGAGGGCATGATGTCAAGAGGACCGCGCTCTTGTGCCGTGATGTGTTGCATTCCGTGCATGAGCCAATGGATTACCTACTTTCGGATAATCATCGTGCGAGTGTTCCAAGTCTTACTATGGTCGCCAGTGCTTTCATGTGTATTTCGTTGAAGACCTTACGCCGCATCAGTTCAAGCCCGGTGCGAAAGACTGCGCGATAGCGAAAGGAAAGCGAAAGAGCGAACTTTTTTCCAATTAATGGGTGAATTATTCATGCTAGCTTCATGGGTGCGTACCTGACTATTCATGCGCCGGCATTCACCGCACACCTGAGGGGCTTTCGCTCATGTAAATTTTCACTACCCTAACCGAAATACTGACGCAACCTACATTCAAAGTACGCGCGCCGGACGTTTCCTACAACCTTTCTAGTTGTCCACGGAAAGAGAAAGAGGATTACCGGTGGATGCCATGGGCTCTGACAACACAGGCGCGTGCGAACGGACGGGACTCGAGAAGAAGAAGAGGTGTGAGACTCTGGTAGAAAAACGGTGTTCTATATAGAGACATTCTCGTTGTAACTACTTGTTTGCAGGGCACAAGTTCGCCCGAATTAAAAGTGTTTTCTTAAACTGTGCGTGACAAATCTGGTGGAGGTGCGGGGTATGAACCCAAGCTCTTCTGAAGTTGGAGGAAGCAACCCGGAGCCAATGAGACTCGGATCCATCGAGCTGACTCCTGTTCACCAGCGCAGCAGTCGTCGCCTACGTGGTGAGGACCCCGAGTTTTCTCCTTTGGATTCTACAAGAACAGCAGCAGCTGTTCACGGAGAAGCTACCGAGATGGCTTCTCAGGCGATGCCAGCGCAGATTGTAGTGGATCCGCCGATGACGCCCGAACCTTTCCACGGTGACGCATACGAAGACGCAGAGGACTGGCTCGGACGCTTTGAGCGCGTCGCGAGGGTCAACGGCTGGGATGAGGAACGCAAGCTACGACGTGTTTACTTCGCGTTGGATGATTCTGCCAGAACGTGGTTCGAAAATCACGAGACAGCCATCTTGTCCTGGGATGACTTCCGACGGGAGCTGCTTGCTACGTACCCAAGTACAGATCGCAGGGAGAGAGCCGAAGCCGCTCTCCAAGCAAGAAACCAGCGGAATAATGAAAGTGTGGCCATGTATGTAGAGGACATGTCCCGTCTTTTCCACCGAGCAGATCCCAACATGAGTGAGGACAAAAAGCTTCGTCATCTGATGAGAGGCGTGAAACAGGAACTCTTTGCCGGTTTGGTTCGGAGTCCACCGTCCACCGTCGCTGAGTTCCGTTCTGAGGCGGCCACAATGGAAAGAACACTTCAACAACGAGCGATGATGTACAATCGGGATCTGGGCATTGCCTCCGTAGACGCAGTGCCGACTGTATTCGGAAACAGCGTGGAGTTCCTACGTGAACTGGTGCGATCTGTAGTGCGAGAGGAGCTCCAGAGGCAGCGGCTCGACCATCGCGCTCCAGCTGTATCGTCACTGGCCGACGTGTTGCGCGAGGAAGTCAGACTGGCGGTTCGAGATCCCCAGCCCATTCGGGAACCTCAGCACTATGCCCAGCCAGACGCGCCACCACAGCGACCGCAGAGAGTCTCATACGCCGATGCACTACTGCAAGGGCCTCCGGTGCGTATGGACGTCGCAGCCACTTCTGTGTACAGCACTACGCCTCCGAACACGCTCCCGCCACCCGATAGGAGACCAAGGAAGACTGATATATGGCGCACTCCTGACAGAGTACCTCTTTGCTACCACTGCGGAGAGGCGGGTCACCTCTATCGAATGTGCCTATATCGCCAAGCAGGGCTTCGTGGTTTCGCGGCAAATGCACCTCGTCCTCGGAACGGTGAGCGTCCCTTCGAAATAGGACAGTATTTGTCAACTCGTCAAAGCCAGCATGACCTTCAGCAACATCAGCCTCGTTCCACAGTGCCTTTGAGATATCGGTCGCCGAGCCCCCGTCGGTCATCCGTCTCTCCCACTCCAAGGCGCCGTTCACAAAGCCCGCGTCGGGAAAACTAGAGTCAGCGACCTCTGGAGGTAAGGCCGCTGCCGACGCTAAAACAGAAGAACCTCCATCGCTGACTCCGAACGACGACGACGGACTAAAAAGCCGCTACAGTAACTGTGATGTCGCTTCCGACTTGGGTGTATTTGTTGACGGCTACGAAGTGAATGCACTAGTGGATACAGGTGCAGATTACTCAGTAATCAGTAGCGAGCTTGCCAGAACACTGAACAAGGTACTAACTCCTCGGAATAGACCGCAAGTTCGCACCGCAGGGGGACACCTCATCGACCCGAAGGGAATGTGCACTGCTAGAATCGGCATAAGAGGTTTCACATACGTCGCAAGTTTCATTGTACTGCCTGAATGCTCTAGAGACTTGATCATTGGTATGGACTTCCTGCAGGCTAACGGCGCTGTGATTAACTTCCGGAAGCCTGCGTCTCATTCTCAACAAGGCACGCCATCGCAACGTACAGCACCGAAGAAAAAGTCAACGACCTCTGTATCGCGGACGACGACGTGGTGATACCTCCAAGGTCCAGCATAGCTGTCACAGTAAGGAGCAATGCGTTCAGTGACTATAAAGGGCTTGCAGACAGCAATGCCGGACTCATAGTCGAAAAAGGTATCTGCATGGCGAGAGGCCTTGTCGAGCTTGGTGGCGGATGTGCTAACGTTTTGCTCACCAACTTTGGGAATGAAGTACGACACCTTGCGAAAGGAACCGTCATTGCGAGCATCCATGACTACACCCACGTTACGGACCTCAGCACTTCCGAGGACTCATCACCTGGTTTCCAAGATGTGGATTCTGTCCTAGGATCCATTGACATCGAGCCAGGACTACTACCAAGCCAGATGGAACAGATACAGAACCTTGTAAGAGAATTCGCCGCATGCTTTTCTATGTCATCTAAGGTCCGACGTACGCCTGTTACCAAACATCGCATCATTGTGGACGAATCAGTCAGGCCTATACACCAGCACCCTTACAGGGTGTCACAAAAAGAGAGAGAAGCCATCGGGAATCAAGTCAGGGAAATGCTCAGAGACGACGTAATTCAGCCATCGGCGAGTCCATGGGCGTCGCCTGTGGTGCTTGTAAAGAAAAAAGACCAGTCGTTGCGCTTCTGTATAGATTACCGAAGGCTGAACTCCGTCACTAAGCGCGATGTTTATCCACTTCCGAGAATTGACGACACTTTGGATAGGCTACGAGATGCGAAGTTCTTTTCCTCCCTAGACCTAAAAAGTGGGTACTGGCAGATAGAAGTGGACGAACGAGATCGCGAGAAGACGGCATTCGTGACACCTGACGGGCTATATGAATTCAAGGTGCTTCCATTCGGCCTTTGTTCAGCTCCCGCAACGTTCCAGCGGATGATGGACAGCGTGCTGTCCGGACTGAAGTGGCAGTCCTGTCTCGTTTATCTTGATGATGTTGTGGTTTTTTCTGCTACGTTCGATCAGCATATGGAACGACTGCGAGCTGTGCTGAAAGCTATCAGTTCAGCAGATCTGACGATAAAGCCACAGAAATGTCATTTCGGCTTCCACGAGCTCCTTTTCCTCGGACATGTCATTAGTGCTGAAGGCATTCGCCCGGATCCTGAGAAGACAGCCGCAGTAGAAAAATTTCCAAAACCAACGGACAAAAAGGCAGTTAGATGGTTCCTGGGCCTCTGCGCTTATTACAGACGCTTTGTTCAAAATTTATCGAAGATTGCGGAACCACTAACGCGGCTGACGAAGGAAGACACCCCTTTCATTTGGCAGAAGGAAGAAGAGGATGCCTTCAATGAACTGCGACAGCGTCTTCAGAGTCATCCAGTTCTTGCACATTTTAATGAGGAAGCTGAAACGGATATTCACACAGACGCAAGCAACTTGGGTCTCGGGGCCGTCCTCATTCAATGGCAGGAAGGAGTAGAACGGGTCATTGCATACGCTAGTCGCACACTATCGAAGGCTGAGATGAACTACTCGACGACAGAAAAAGAATGTCTTGCGGTAGTGTGGGCCATCAGTAAATTTCGGCCGTACTTATATGGCAGACCTTTTCGAGCCATTAGCGACCACCATTCACTGTGTTGGCTGGCGAATCTCAAAGACCCGTCTGGACGTCTAGCCAGATGGAGCCTACGGCTGCAAGAGTATGATATCACGGTCGTATACAAGTCCGGGCACAAGCACAGTGATGCTGACTGTTTGTCGCGCGCACCGATTGAGTCTAGTGGCCCTACTTCCACGGAAAACGAACAAGACTTCCCTTTTTTGGGAGCTGTGACTTCGTCGCAGATGGCAAAACATCAGCAATCTGACCCTGAGTTATTTATGCTAATGAAATACTTAGAGGGACAACCTGTTGATGTTCCACGTGTTTTTTCCCGTGGCTTGTCGTCATTCGTCATCAGAAATGACGTCTTGTACAAACGAAACTTTGAGCACAATACAGAGACATTCCTGCTTGTCGTCCCTTCAGTGTTACGACCCGAGATCTTGGAAGCGTACCACGATGACCCATCAGCAGGACACTTAGGAGTGACCAGAACATTAGCACGCATTCGCACGAAATATTACTGGCCGAAATTGTTGAATTCTGTGCAACACTATGTTAGAACTTGCCGGGATTGCCAAAGGCGTAAAACACCACCGCTGAAACCAGCTGGTCTCCTCCAACCTATAGAGCCACCTGAAGCCCCATTTGCACAAGTGGGAATGGACTTACTCGGCCCATTTCCTACGTCGACGTCAGGGAAGCGATGGATCATCGTCGCAACGGACTATTTAACTCGATATGCCGAGACAGCGTCTCTTGTGAGGGGAACTGCTGCTGAAGTAGCCGAATTCTTCGTGACGAACATCGTACTGCGGCATGGCGCTCCTACAGTGCTGATAACAGACCGAGGAACCGCATTCACGGCTGATTTGACAAACTCCATTATGAGATTGACGCACACCACTCACAGAAAAACAACAGCGTATCATCCCCAAGCAAATGGACTGACCAAACGGCTCAACAGAACGTTGACTGATATGTTGTCGATGTACGTGGACATAGAGCATCGAACTTGGGATAAAATATTACCGTATG
Source organism: Rhipicephalus sanguineus (assembly GCF_013339695.2). Taxonomy (NCBI): domain Eukaryota; kingdom Metazoa; phylum Arthropoda; class Arachnida; order Ixodida; family Ixodidae; genus Rhipicephalus; species Rhipicephalus sanguineus. The sequence goes on along the minus strand of NC_051179.1, from coordinate 146,390,778 downwards.
CAACGTTCGCGTACAATACCGCTGTACAGGAGACGACTCGCATGACACCGTTTCAACTTGTTTTTGGCAGAACTGTTACCACGCCCCTAGATGCAATGCTGCCTGTTGATCAAAATTCTGACAACGACCAAAATACCAGTGACTTCACGCAAAGAGCCGAAGAAGCAAGACAGCTTGCGCGACATCGCATCCAGCAGCAACAAGAAGCCGACGCCCGTCGTTACAATTTACGACGAAGAGACGTCAAGTATGCTCCTGGAGACAAAGTATGGGTGTGGACTCCAGTACGTGTACGTGGGCTCTCCGAAAAACTACTCAGACGTTATTTTGGCCCCTATAAAGTACTTCGCCAGCTTGGTCCTCTCAACTACGAAGTTGTCCCAGAAGAGCAAGTAGCATCATCGAGGCGGCGGCATCGCACCGAAATTGTGCATGTCGTCCGAATGAAGCCGTACTACGACAGACAGTGATCAATCAGACACCACTGCTGGACGATGTCTACTTTCGTCAACAGCATCATGAATGCTACCCTGGAAACTACCTCACAGCAAGCATCGGGACGATGCATTCTCAGAAAGGGGGTAATGACGCAACCTACATTCAAAGTACGCGCGCCGGACGTTTCCTACAACCTTTCTAGTTGTACACGGAAAGAGAAAGAGGATTACCGGTGGATGCCATGGGCTCTGACAACACAGGCGCGTGCGAACGGACGGGACTCGAGAAGAAGAAGAGGTGTGAGACTCTGGTAGAAAAACGGTGTTCTATATAGAGACATTCTCGTTGTAACTACTTGTTTGCAGGGCACAAGTTCGCCCGAATTAAAAGTGTTTTCTTAAACTGTGCGTGACAATACGAAGAAGCATACCTCTGCAAGGATATCTTCTGTATCAACGTGAAGGTGCGTTCTTCTATTTTGTTTTCACATTTTCCCTGTGTTTGATCAGATCCATATTTGGGATGGTTTATGGAAAACAAAAGACAATGTAATGGGGTACAACGAGTGTGCAGTTGCTAGTATTGAAAGTTATAACTACGTAATTCGTAGCTTCGTTATACAGTATTTATGTAGCCCACAATATCTATGGACGTCCATGCCTAGCTATATGAAATTAACCAGGTGGTGGTGCAGTATGAAACCCGCATGTATGCAAAAATGCGTGAAACGTATCAAAACCCAAAAGGTACAGCAGAGAAATGAATGAATGCTTTATTTTCAAGCTTAATAACACTGCTTCTCATTAAGCAATGACGGCAAATTTTAAGAAAACAATAGCACACGCAGTGTAATTGTAGACGTTTGAGCCATTATATAATGAAGCTAATGGGCGTTGGATAGCCATACGTCTGTTCAGATGCACAAGTGACTGGCCCAAACATGTATCAAAATAGTGAAAGCTCATTAAGTCAACAAAAGACATGCCTGTTCTTCAAGGCGAGAAGTACTGAAGAATGTGTGTAGAACGAGAAGTAAAGAAAAATGCAGCTTTGATGTACCACTATGTTCATTATTTATGACCCCTTTCTTTTGTGCAGGAACCTGGCTGCTGAGACTAGAAGATACACCAACACTCTTTACAAATGTGCAGTATTTGCAGCGTTTGCATGACTGTATACAAAGGAAGAAAAGCTGCAGTTAATAGCTGCACTGCATGGATTAGTCACACTAGTGTGGCTACCACCTGTATCTTCTTTATGATGTCCTACAAGCTCGAATTTCATGACAGTATGTAGGCTGCATATGCTTTATTGACGGACACCTTGCAGCTTTACACACTTGTATTTTGTCACCTACGTTATTTTTCATCAAGCACATATAATAAAAATTCATTTACCCTTTGCAATTGATTTAGAGTTCTCTCTGTGCTTTCGTGTTCAGACAGGATCGCAAAAACCTCATCTGCTCTGATTATATAGAAAAAGCAGTTCTACAACAATCAAACACGTTCTATAGAATGCAGCACTGTTCCTCTTCCATGGAAGGGAGGTGGCGCGGTTCCAACAGGTAGGCAAGCTGATTTTACTTGATAGCGTATATTTACAAATATTTACACGGTTCTTGTGACAAGAAGTAGCTGCGATGACTGCAAGGCCCCTGAGAATCTTTCACCATTTCGGTGTTGTCGTCTTCGTTGAATCAGTAGAGTAGTTTACTCTGCTTCTTTGCAACACATCCGCCCAGGTTGAGTGCGTCCACACGGTCGTCGTTAAGGCAGAACATCAGTAAAAGGCAGAAACGGCTTCAATCTCGTGATGTGCAGAATAACAAAAGATGCTCTGGAATGCCAAAGCGTCCCTATACAGCACAGACGCCGACGCCCTCCTCAGCAGGTATTCCCAGGGGTCACAAACTGCAAATGAATGCCAAAACATCAGTACACAGGGCACTCGTGCACTAAGTACAGGCTGCCATACGCTTCCAAAATAAAAAGACAGGACAAACATTTTAAAATATGGCCGTTGCGTCCATTAGAATTAGTCACGTTAGGTACATCGACAAATGCACGGCGAATAGAAAAACGTTTATGGAAGTAATGAACTGCTAACTTATGCATCATCCGAATATTAAAACTTTGCATAAAGTATACCTGATGTCAAGAAACGCTGTTAAGAAGAAACCAAACACACATCAGTCCAAGTTAACGGACAACATACGCTGCCAATAAAAAAAAACTACTTTAAAACACTGCTTCCGTCGATAGTGGAGAAAACACAAGCGAATGCTTTCCTCAACCTGCGTTACAGTCTAATTTGAACGCTCTACCACATGCATAGCATACGTACTCCTTAACGCGACACTGTGATAACCATGAGTAGCAGCTGCGAGCAGTCTCTACCGCATTTGTAAAATAAACGAAGCGGAACCACTACCAGTGTCGCGTTAAATGTCTCAAGAAATGAAATGAGAAAATAAACAATTGCACAGGCTCCTGTAATTATAAACTATGCTAGCACTCCGCATCGAGAGCACATTTACCTACGATAAGTAATTCCTGCACACAGTGCGGTGGCGAATTCACCAAGCACATCAGTATAATGTGATCGTATGTAAAGAGTTGAAGATAAGAAAGAAAATCACAGCATATCCACGGAGTGAATTATGATGAGTGGGCGAAGCTGCGGAGGTTCATCGGTAAACCGTGAATCTTCCGTGAATTCTGCCCAGTACATCATCACCGACGTGATATCGGGCGCGTTTATACTAAAGGTTCGATGAGAATTATGACGATTTGCAGCTCACTTTAATTTTACATGTACGCTGTGAATTTTCATTGTTTAATCACGCACAGGAGCAATCGCACACACGCACTACCTTGGAGGTCAAAATCCAGTGCCTATTTATGCGGGGTGGTCAGTGAACGGTTGTGCAGCGCGAGCGGTCGGTTTTTTCAATCAAGACGCTGCCGCGACGCTGCCTGCGTCGGCGCCGCAGCGCCGCGAGGCAAGATAGGGGCGGTGGGGGGGGGGACCGTAGGAGGACCATGAGGCGATGCGAAGCCGGAGCACGTCCACGATCGCGTTCCGTTGGCGTTCGTTGGGCATGCTATGCTCGCGGACAACTTTTCTTGGCAATGAAGCGAAGGCTACAGAGCCACAATGCACGTATCCTAACGCTAATGAATGTAGTCCCACAATTGCGTCCGTATTTTCTGCGTGGGATATATAAAATACTCCTTCATTTTCTACATGTAGCTTTTTGAGGGGGAACGCAGTGCACACAAGCGAGATATTTGTATTTCTTTTAATTTATACGTTGTCACTTTGCGTTTTCACATGCGTAAAAACCGTGAATCTTCCGTGAATTCTGCCCAGTACATCATCACCGACGTGAGATCGGGCGCGTTTATACTAAAGGTTCGATGAGTTATGACGACTTGCAGCTCACTTTAATTTTACATGTACGCTGTGAATTTTCATTGTTTAGAAAACCATTGCTTTAGAAAACACCTTGCGTCTTTCGTTAAGCAGCTGGCGTCTTTTTCGTTTTGCTTTAGAAACATCTGGCGTTCTTTCGTTTTGTTTTTACAAAACATCTGGCGTCTTTCGTTGGTTTATTTCATCAATCAACGGCGTTTTGAACAAAATTTTTATTGTTTAATCACGCACAGGAGAAATCTCACCAGGCACTACCTTGGAGGTAAACAATGGCTGCTAATGGGAATGAGAGACAGAAGAAGTGGGCTTTTAGCTAACACTTACACTTCTACAGAGACAGAAGAATTCGGCTTTTAGTTAACGCGCACGCTGCGAATTTTTTATTGTTCAACAACGCACAGGAGAAATCTCCCACCGGCACCACCTTGGAGGTCAAAGGGTAAGACTTGTTACTCACTACTACGAGCACGACGAGGGACGAACGGGTGCCGCCTTAAGGAGCTTCGCCCCTAAAATGACTCACCCGCATTATCCGTTCTGCAGCTGCATCAATGAACAGAAGGCTCTCAGCATCAGGAAGCTAAACAAAACGACAAATCGTCCGTGTGATGGGCCCTGCTTTTCGCTATCACTCAAGTAGTTCGTCAGTCACCATGGCGAAAGCTGCGTCACGAACAATACACAAGTAGACACTGCCGTAATCATATACAGCGATTAACAGACGCATGCGGTGGAAACGATCAGCAGCAGACACATCGGAATCAGCTGTTCTTTCAGCAGCCGGGATGCGACTGTTGCCAGATTTCAAGCGGGGGTTTCGCTTACTCTATCGGCTCAAGCTTACGGAAGCTACACTACAGATTTAAAGGCGTGTATTTTGCCGTAACGTCGACTGATAAAGAAGATTAACTAAGAAAAGCACATAAATATTGAGCAGAAACAGCTATTTCCTAACCACATTAGGAATATTCTCGTTATCAGACGCCACTCGAGTCAAGGGAGCGTCAGCAAAGTGTCCCTTGGCGAAGGAAAGGCCGAGGAGCGTTCTTGAAACCCAGCGGCTCCTTGAGTGGAGGAGGGCGCTTCGCCTTGACTTGGTCAAGTCGAGGCGAAGGCTCGAGTGAAGGTGCGTTTAAGAATACGGGGGTCACCCCCGTATTCACAAACGCTCCTCGACTCGACCCTTCACTCGAAACGCTCCTTGAGGGCCGTTTTCCGATTCACAAATCGCCCTTCACTCGAAACGCACCTCGACTTGAGGAAATGTCGAGTGTTTCACTTGAGATTGTCAAGGTAGCGCGGGAGCTACCTTGAATCGTTCCTTGAGTGAAGTTTCGCCGTCAGCGCGTGGCCTCCGAGATAGCGGGCCGCGCGCTCGCCATTTCGGAGGCCACGGTAAGCGTGGCATCCATGCGGTGCGTCGCTCACTTGTTGTTCTGCATTTCCTGATGTATCAAGCTGCCGCCCTGCCGCTGCCTTTTTGCTTTCGACAGTGAAGGTGCGCATTTACTATGGCGCTGTCTTCGAGTGGTTCGGCAACGGCTCAGGTATACTGTAGCTGCTGTGGCTCCGAGAGAGGCGGGCATGATGTCAAGAGGACCGCGTTCTTGTGCCGTGATGTGTTGCAGAGAGAGAGAGAGAGATGCTCTTTATTAGAAATACAGAGATTTTTGCCGGCGTCAGTATACCGCTGGCATGCTACTCTGTGTAGGGATGGGGAATGGGATTGACAGATTAAAGAAGAGAGGGGAGGAAATAATAATAGAAAGAAAGAATATAAAAAAATGAAATGAGCAAGTGAACCTGATAGAAATATTTACAAGGAGGGTGTCAGGTAAGATAAGGCTTTGCTATGTGAAATAGCCAACCATTAAAGCTTTTCGACTAGGCCGATTTTTGATAGGTAATTAAACAGTGCCTGTAAAACCCGTCGCTGCTTTGAAGGGCTGGTCACTGGGCCTAATAAGTTGTGTAATGTTAACTGATCGTGACAGATCATGTCCATTTGTCGCTCAAGCAACTGTCTCTCATCGCGGTACGCGGAACATTCCAGTAATACGTGCTCCACAGTCTCTATGCTGCCACAGTTATCACAGCAGGGACTAGTGGTGTGCCCTATGCGGTACAAATAACAGTTCGTGTACGCCACATTCAGTCGAAGATGATGGTACAGCGTCTCAAGTTGGCGAGGAAGTGTTGGGGAAATTTTCACTCTCACTTCTGGGTCAATGCATCGCAGACAGTTATCTTGGTGGAGCGGCAGATTCCAGAGGCGGTCTTTTTCTTGACAGGCATATTTTCTTGCGAACTTCGAGGCGTCGACTTTAGTAAAAATATCCTTCTGAAATTCCGGTAGTGGAGTCCTTTTCGGGCTGCTTCATCCGCTTTTTCGTTTCCTGAAATGCCAGCATGGCCAGGTATCCATTGGAACTTAATGTAATGTCCTGCAATCTTAGCCTTGTGATGAAGATAGGCGATATCAGATGCTACACTTTGGTGATTACCATGCTTATACCTGTTCCACATACTTTGTAGGGCTGCTTTAGAGTCTGTAAATATCACCCATTTTTTGGCAGCTGCTGTCGTAGTATAAACATAAGAGCCTCCTTAATGCCATATAGCTCAGCTGACGTAGATGATGTCGCTCTCTCAAGACGATACGAGAGGGATTGTCCTGTAGAGGGCACATAAATTCCGTACGACGATCTACGTTGGGTTGTAGAACCGTCTGTGAATATGTGTGTTTCGGTTGCGTATTCTTTATACATATACTCCAGCGCTATCTGATGAGTTGCTGCTTGGGGCATTTTCCTTTTTGCACTGATTCCGGGGATATATGGCGCAATTTCTAGCGGTGCCAGTGTCCAGGGTGAGATGTTCTTTGGCATAATAGGTGACGCCTGAGCAGGGATCGAAATACGTGCGTATATGCTTCCGACGGCCTGCCCGAAGCTAGATGCGGCATTGGCTGTAGAAATATTCTTTCAAAAGTGGGTCTTGTTGTGAATAACGTGTATGTGTTGCATTCCGTGCATGAGCCAATGGATTACCTGCTTTCGGATAATCATCGTGCGAGTGTTCCAAGTCTTACTATGGTCGCCAGTGCTTTCATGTGTATTTCGTTGAAGACCTTACGCCGAATCAGTTCAAGCCCGGTGCGAAAGACTGCGCGATAGCGAAAGGAAAGTGAAAGAACGAACTTTTCTCCAATTAATGGGTGAATTATTCATGCTAGCTTCATGGGTGCGTACCTGACTATTCATGCGCCGGCATTCACCGCACACCTGAGGGGCTTTCGCTCATGTAAATCTTCACTACCCTAACCGAAATACGAAGAAGCATATCTCTGCAAGGAGATCTTCTGTATCAACGTGAAGGTGCGTTCTTCTATTTTGTTTTTCACATTTTCCCTGTGTTTGATCAGATCCATATTTGGGACGGTTTATGGAAAACAAAAGACAATGTAATGGGGTACAACGAGTGTGCGGTTGCTAGTATTGAAAGTTATAACTACGTAATTCGTAGCTTCGTTATACAGTATTTATGTAGCCCACAATATCTATGGACGTCCAAGCCTAGCCATATGAAATTAACCAGGTGATGGTGCAGTATGAAACCCGCATATATGCAAAAATGCGTGAAACGTATCAAAACACAAAAGATACAGCAGAGAAATGAATGAATGTTTTATTTTCAAGCTTAATAACACTGTTTCTAATTAAGCAATGACGGCAAATTTTAAGGAAACTATAGCACACGCAGTGTAATTGTAGACGTTTGAGCCATTATATAATGAAGCTAATGGGCGTTGGATAGGCATAAGTCTGTTCAGATGCACAAGTGCCTGGCCCGAATATGTATCAAAATAGTGAAAGCTCATTACGTCAACGAAAGACATGCCTGTTCTTCAAGGCGAGAAGTAGTGAAGAATGTGTGTAGAACGAGAAGTAAAGAAAAATGCAGCTTTGATGTACCATGTTCATTATTTATAACCCCTTTCTTTTGTGCAGGAACCTGGCTGCTGAGACTAGAAGATACACCAACACTCTTTACAAATGTGCAGTATTTGCAGCGTTTGCATGACTGTATGCAAAGGAGGAAAAGCTGCAGTTAATAGCTGCACTGCATGGATTAGTCACACTAGGGTGACTACCATCTGTATCTTCTTTATGATGTCCTACAAGCTCGAATTTCATGACAGTATGTAGGCTGCATATGCTTTATTGACGGACGCCTTGCAGCTTTACACACTTGTATTTTGTCACCTACGTTATTCTTCATCAAGCACATATAATAAAAATTCATTTACCCTTTGCAATTGATTTAGAGTTTTCTCTGTGCTTTCGTGTTCAGACAGGATCGCAAAAACCTCATCTGCTCTGATTATATAGAAAAAGCAGTTCTACAACAATCAAACACGTTCTATAGAATGCAGCACTGTTCCTCTTCCATGGAAGGGAGGTGGCGCGGTTCCAACAGGTAGGCAAGCTGATTTTACTTGATAGCGTATATTTACAAATATTTACACGGTTCTTGTGACCAGAAGTAGCTGCGATGACTGCAAGGCCCTTCAGAATCTTTCACCATTTCGGTGCTGTCGTCTTCGATGAATCAACAGGGTAGTTTACTCTGCTTCTTTGCAACACATCCGCCCAGGTTGAGTGCGTCCACACGGTCGTCGTTAAGGCAGAACAGCAGTAAAAGGCAGAAACGGCTTCAGTCTCGTGATGTGCAGAATAACAAATGATGCTCTGGAATGCCAAAGCGTCCCTATACAGCAGAGACGCCGACGCCCTCCTCAGCAGGTATTCCCAGGGGTCACAAACTGCAAATGAATGCCAAAACATCAGTACACAGGGCACTCGTGCACTAAGTACAGGCTGCCATACGCTTCCAAAATAAAAAGACAGGACAAACATTTTAAAATATGGCCGTTGCGTCCATTAGAATTAGTCACGTTAGGTACATCGACAAATGCACGGCGAATAGAAAAACGTTTATGGAAGTAATGAACTGCTAACTTATGCATCATCCGAATATTAAAACTTTGCATAAAGTATACCTGATGTCAAGAAACGCTGTTAAGAAGAGACTAAACACAGATCAGTCCAAGTTATCCGACAACATACGCTGCCAATTAAAAAAAAACGACTTTAAAACACTGCTTCCGTCGATAGTGGAGAAAACACAAGCGAATGCTTTCCTCAACCTGCGTTACAGTCTAATTTGAACGCTCTACCACATGCATAGCATACGTACTCTTTAACGCGACACTGTGATAACTATGAGTAGCAGCTGCGAGCAGTCTCTACCGCATTTGTAAAATAAACGAAGCGGAACCACTACCAGTGTCGCCTTAAATGTCTCAGGAAATGAAATGAGAAAATAACAATTGCACAGTCTCCTGTAATTATGAACTATGCTAGCACTTTGCATCGAGAGCACATTTACCTACGATAATTCCTGCACACAGTGCGGTGGCGAATTCACCAAGCACATCAGTTTAATGTGATCGTATGTAAAAATGACTCACCCGCATTATCCGTTCTGCAGCTGCATCAATGAACAGAATGCTCTCAGCAGCAGGAAGCTAAACAAAACGACAAATCATCCGTGCGATAGGCCCTGCTTTTGGCTATCACTCAAGTAATTCGTCAGTCACCATGGCGAAAGCTGGGTCACGAACAATACACAAGTAGACACTGCCGTAATCATATACAGCGATTAACAGACGCATGCGGCATAAAAGAAGTTAAGCGCGTGGAAACGATCAGCAGCAGACACATCGGAATCAGCTGTTCTTTCAGCAGCCGGGATGCGACTGTTGCCAGATTTCAAGCGGGGGTTTCGCTTACTCTATCGGCTCAAGCTTACGGCAGCTACACTACAGATTTAAAGGCGTGTATTTTGCCGTAACGTCGACTGATAAAGAAGATTAACTAAGAAAAGCACATAAATATTGAGCAGAAACAGCTATTTCCTAACCACATTAGGAATATTCTCGTTATCAGGCGCCACTCGAGTCAAGGGAGCGTTGGCAAAGTGTCCCTTGGCGAAGCAAAAGGCCGAGGAGCGTTCTTCAAACCCAGCGGCTCCTTGAGTGGAGGAGGACGCTTCGCCTTGACTTAGTCAAGTCGAGGCGAAGGCTCGAGTGAAGGTGCGTTTAAGAATACGGGGGTCACCCCCGTATTCTTAAACGCAGCTTCACTCAACGCTTCGCCTCGACTTCACCAAGTCAAGGCGAAGCGGCCTCCTCCACTCAAGGAGCCGCTGGGTTTCAAGAACGCTCCTTGAGCAGTCCTCCGCCAAGGGGCTGCTCGAGCAACCGTCCTTCACTTGAGTAACGCAAAGCGCGCCTGGTAGCGAGGCTGTACAATAAAATGTTACAATGAATGCAAGAAAAGTCGTTAAACGCTTGCGGAGGGCCTAAAAAGGATCAAATATTTAAATGCATGAATGGTTGAAACTTACAAGCGGTATTCGAAACATTTTCGTCTAGTTTCGACAGTAAGCGACGCTATTTTAGCCAAACCGCGCCAGAACCAAATCCGCGTGTTGTGAGCGCGTAGATTTTGTTTTGGTGTCTATTGGGCACTTTGTGCGCTCTTTGTGTTGCCGTGGTGTCTGACAGTGCATGCGTGCGAGCAACCAAGGTTTGTGTATACGGCAGAAGAACGCGAGCTGCTTCGGAACGACCTGCCGGCCAATGAGCCCGTCGTTGGCACTTGTAGTGGCGGCAGCCTCGCATATGGCGACACCGCTCCCCAACCCCTACCTCAGCGATGGAGCACACACCAGCCAGCCGGTGCTGTCTCTACCGCCGGCACGGATCTTCGAGAGCATGGTGACTAGCAATGAAGACACGATGGAAGAGCTACTCGGTGAGGAAGAAATGGCAAAACCTGGCAGCATGTCGCAGCTGTTGTGCTGTACTATGCCGGAATGTATGTATACTGAACATGATGTGTGATATTGTGAACATGATGTGTGATATGTGTGAACATGATGTGTGATATCAGTGATATTCAGTTCCGTGACTATTTTTTTTCGTTCAGCGAATCGGGAACGCAGGAACACAAAGCAGACGAAGAAAGAGTGCGGTGTGGTTCTTTTTTTGTTCGTTGTCTGTCCCTGCGCTCCCAGTTCGCTGAACGAAGAATGAATTACCAACTAGCCCACCTTTCTATCCTTCCGTGACTAATGCAACTGTCGAAATGATTTCTGTTTTACTAGAATTTACGTGTCCATAATTATTTTTTATATATTTAGTAATACTCTCAATCCCGTCAGGAACTTTTCCAGGAGTGGGTTCAAAACTGTGTGCAGTCATTATGCATGCACGCAATTATGCAGTAGTAGATATGGTTACAAAAATCTATACGGAATAATAACCCTAATTACTTCCCATAGGGAGCATACGGGAACTGTTGACAGAAAGCAATGCTGTGTAAACAGACTGATATCACCCGAACCATTCTTATGTGCTTTTGTGTGGCTTAGTGTGCACTTGCACGACATGTTTCACATCAGGGCTAGCTTGCTGGCCAGCACACCTTTGGGCGTGTAATTCAACTTTGTTCTTTGTGAGCAGATGCCCTTTGCCCAGCACCACGCCCCGGGGAGCAAAAGGCTGACTTGCCAAAAGCCAGTACATTTCAGCTGCGAGAGATAAAACTCGCCAGTCAACTCAACATTGTGCTGCCATTCAAGCACTGGTTCATGAAGGACAGCCTCTTTTTCGTAAGTTGTTTGTCTTGCATGTTTCCATGTACGTTGAGGAGCTGCCCCATCTGTTATTATTATCAAGGTGTTTGTGTGGCGTCATTGTTGCATGCAACTAGCACATATTGTTCATTTTCGCAATTACACTATGAACAGAGTAATTTCCAATGTTGTGTGTTAGCGTAGAAGCATGGAAACACACAAGTAAGTGTGCTTGTACCGAAAAGCTACCATGGTAAAAGGCATTTCTGATTACATAGCATACCGGTAGGGTAGCAGTTCTGTTTCTTTTGCGTATGCAGACACTACCAATATCGCACCATGGCCAGCTGTTGAAGTCTCGGCTCAACCAGGAGCTATGGCCTGCCGACATCTACAGTGCAGGCGCCTTCAGTCATAAAGACCAGCTGCACGCTGCTCCAGTAGTGCTGGCGACATAAGGTCTCTCAAGGTAGACTGTGTGACTAACATGTCGCAGGCGTTTTGCAGATAAGTGGTTTCTCCACTTAATCGAACTGGCTTGTTACTACTGATGTTCGTGTAGCTTGTACAGTAAAACTAAATTTCTTATGACTCCGGTAGCCATGCAGTATGATGTACTTTTATCTAAGAAGTTATGTATGAAATCAGGCCACCATTTGACTTTAGATAAGGGTGATTTACATATTTTGTAGACCCTAGAGAAAGATGCTGGATGTACAGTTATTTCAAATGAAATGCTTCACAGGTACGCTGCAGGAAAGCGTTAGTAGCTGCTGCCGTAGCAACGCTGAGGTTAGAATGAATGCAGTATTCAAGGTTATATCTGCAACTAACACTGGCCAGCTTCTATACTTCTATTTTACTTGCTGGCCTGAGTTGCATAATGAAGCCACAAGTGCCTTCCATTTACGTGCGTAGCTGATTTGTGGTAGCTGTATGAATACGATGCGTGCATGTCTGTGCATTTATACTCGTACCAACTTGTAACAGTGATACCAACACCGCTTACGTGAGTGAACTTTCTCAACCCTTATGCAATGTTTTTTGTCATGTGTGCAGACGTGTCATTCGTGCCAATCCTGTCAGCAACGGAAGGTGCTGCCTCTACAGTGTTGCATACAGTGCCACAATGAATGACAGACTCCCTTGCAAGTGGCACTGCACGCGCTCACTCAGTGCCTGCTGAAGGGAGCAACATGCAACGAACAGCGCCGACAGCTGCTCCGTAGGGATACGGGAACGCTTTGGCTGGCGCAGATGCACCTCTGCCATCGAGATCGGCACGAAGCCGCACAGCAGCGGTAGAGCGGATTCTCGCCCCAGAAGTTGCTGCACCGATGTGGGTACTAAAAAAAAAAATCACAGCATATCCCCGGAGTGAATGATGATGAGTGGGCGAAGCTGCGGAGGTTCATCGGTAAACCGTGAATCTTCCGTGAATTCTGCCCACTACATCATCACCGACGTGAGATCGGGCGCGTTTATACTAAAGGTTCAATGAGTTATGACGACTTGCAGCTCACTTTAATTTTACATGTACGCTGTGAATTTTCATTGTTTAGAAAACCATTGCTTTGGAAAACATCTGGCGTCTTTCGTTAAGGAGCTGGCGTCTTTTCGTTTTGCTTTAGAAACATCTGGCGTTCTTTCGTTTTGCTTTTAGAAAACATCTGGCGTCTTTCGTTGGTTTATTTTATCAATCAACCGCGTTTTGAACAAAATTTTTATTGTTTAATCACGCACAGGAGGAATCTCACCAGGCACTACCTTGGAGGTAAACAATGGCTGCTAATGGGAATGAGAGACAGATGAAGTCGGCTTTTAGCTAACACTTACACTTCTACTTCTACTAACGTTTCCTACTGGAACATGCCAATGGCTGCTAATGGGGAATGAGAGACAGAAGAATTCGGCTTTTAGTTAACGCGCACGCTGCGAATTTTTTATTGTTCAACAACGCACAGGAAAAATCTCCCACCGGCACCACCTTGGAGGTCAAAGCGTAAGACTGGTTACGCACTACGACTACGACTACGAGGGACGAACGGGTGCCGCCTTAAGGAGCTTCGCCCCTAAAATACGCTGCGAATTGGCAAGCATGGAAAGGAAACCTAAAACAGGACCAAACTATGTACATGAAGGATGTGTTAGACATACATGTCGTCTGTCAAAGCAGAAATCCTGATTAACATTCAATGGCATTCCACCTTGTTACGCGAGAGAGTGCTGAAAAGTTCCTCGCTTTGCACAGACAGTGTACAGTGACAGCTTTGAAAGCGCACAGTTAATCAAAGTAATTCCTTCTCAAGCAGATGTCCCTTCTGCATTGTTGATGAACCTTTAATAGTTGCCTAAAGAGAAGCCTTGTTATAAGTCGTCAAAACAGCCCTCAGCAGCATATCTCATAAAAACGTCCTCGTAATGTCTCTTCAAGACATCATTATGACGTCTTCAACCATACGGTAGTTGTAAACGACCAGGTCACGTGGATATGAGCGATGCAGGGCCACTTTGGAACACAAGGCCTGAGTTTGGCAGCCACAACTCGGGACATATATGAGTGTTCATTGCCGACTATTCCAACATTTCTGCACCCACTTCTGTCATGCTCCCAGAAGATTCCCAGAAACTGGGCTGTATATTTCGTAGGTATTCACCTATTTTTAAGAATCGGCTTGTAGACAGCACAGCTTGTTGCCGGATTTTTCGAGATTGTTGGGAGGCCTCTTGCGATTCATGTTCAATAGCAAAATATCATGTCTTAAAACGAGGGAGCCCGCTTTTGAATGAGCTTTAAGGACACGTCCGCCAATGTTTCTCACATTTCAGCGTGAATTTTCTTTGCAAACTTGTTCTGTAGGCCCCGCCACGGTGGTCTAGTGGTTATGGCACTCGACTGCTGACCCGAAGGTCGCGGGATCGAATCCCGGCCGCGGTGGCTGCATTTTCGATGGAGGCGACAATGCTGAGGCCTGTGTACTTATATTTAGGTGCACGTTAAAGAACTACAGGTAGTCAAGATATCCGGAGCCCTCCACTATGGCGTCCCTCATAATCATATTGCGGTTTTGGGACGTTAAACCCCGCGTATCTTACTTTCCCAATTATTTGACAAAGTATCAAGTTTTCATACTGTTTTAGGTGTCTGTTTGATCTCTTAGCGAAAGGTGACGAAGCCACGAATTTCTCAACACCCCCTAGAACGTGCACATACATGGCTGAAGTTGTTTGTCATCTCAGTAGAACAGAGTTACATTAGTTAAATTAATTTATTAGTTAAATGCGCGAGCGATCATCCGCGTTCGGCATCGCGAACCGAGCGACGTGTCCGTTTGGTTCGCCACATCAGTCTGCGGCTGGTCAAGTGCTGTGGGACCAGACAGCTGGTGGTTCCGGGTCCTGCTAGGTTGTGCAGTGCAGCACAGGCTGTACTGACGACAGCAGAACGCTCCGCCAGGTGTTGCAGCCCCATGTCGAAACACGGGAAGCGACGTTTTCACACATCAAAGGCCCTCTCGATGCTGTTTCGAGTGAGGATGTGAGCTGCTTGATACCTACGTAAAAATATGTTGCTCTTTGAACTTACGCTCAATACTCGAGGACGAACGTTACGCTTTCGGATCACAAGGACACCAACTATGGCGGCCAGCGTTCAAATTCTATTGTAATATGGGATATAATCAGTGCACAAAATACAAAAAGCTATACATGTACCATGCTTATTCTAATTGAGGCCTTAAGCACAATAGCTTGGAAATAATTCCGCAAATTTCGTAAAGTAAACCAAACCTAAATGTTTACACACTACTAACCGGCTCTCGGGGCTGTCCGGCGGCGCGTCAGCCGTCGGGGTCATGAGAAAGGAAAGGCACGGGTAGCCAGCACCGCCAAGCAGAAGACCCGGCACTCGCTTGGTCTCATACAATGTTGCCAGATGCCGCCAACTAAACAAGCGAATAATCACCACAAAAGAAGCCTAAAAAATCGGCGGCACTCCTCTGAATAAGCCCAAAACAAGCGGAAGTTACAAAAGTGTTCTCATACTTGAAAATTATTTTGTAGTGTGAAAAAAATACTGCAAACACATATGGAAGGTGAAAGAGTTTATTTATA
The DNA here is from genome assembly GCF_013339695.2 of Rhipicephalus sanguineus. NCBI lineage: Eukaryota > Metazoa > Arthropoda > Arachnida > Ixodida > Ixodidae > Rhipicephalus > Rhipicephalus sanguineus. The sequence continues at coordinate 146,375,085 of NC_051179.1, read as the reverse complement.
TTACTTTTTTCGTTATTGTTTATTCATTTCACATAATAAAAATAGGCGCTTGAATGACTGAAAACACTGAAGGTTGTTTCTTGCACTTCACGACCGCACACTACACAGTCATAGCCACTGGTCTCCAATACATCTTGATAATCCATGTCATCCAGTTCCGCGGAACCACAGATGTTCTTCGAATTGCACACGCGTGCCGCGGAGCTCATCCCACGTGGTTTTCGAGCCGGAGGCACACACGGGCCTTCTGCTTTATTGTTCACATGTAAACAAGAGAGAAGAATCTTCCCATTCGAAATGACCAACTTCCCGCTTCGCGAGGCTTCACTGAAAGTGACGTCAGAGCCTCGTCTGAGTTTTTCTTCCTCCATGCTGTGGCGCCTTTATAAATATCGCCAGGAGGAAAAAAAGGGCCCAGGAGCGCTAGATGAGTGGTTAGAGGGGGGGGGGGGTCGTATATTTTGACGGAAGCCATGTGTTCGACGACAAATACACGTGCCGGGCACTTAAATCATAATATTTCCTGAAAATGCGCGAGTAAGCCAATAAAAAACGCGACAAGCGACTCTAAGGATTTCCAGGCGACTCAGCCAAAAAAGAAGCCCAAATCCGCTTATAATAAGAGGAACTGGCAACTCTGGTCTCATAGAGAACACGTGCACGACTGTTGTCGAATATACGACTGTCGTGCACGGATCCAGGCCAGCTGGCGACGACGTCGAAGAACTGCAGCTTCGACCCTGCAATGACCTGTTGAAAAAAAATATATATTGCATGTTGTGCTGTTTTTCTGCTGAAACAAACGTAAACTACGTACATCACGCATGTGTGATCTTTCAGTGCAGTAGCATTCACTGTTATTTCTGGCTACAGCCAAACAATTTCAAAGACGTTGCAAGACTTGCATTCGTGTGCCTCTTAAAGCTGTAATCACAGGACGGGCGGGATAACGGACGAGTCGCTTGGCATGTGACGTGATTCGGATCGCTCTGCAGCTAGCATTTATTTAAATTGCAAAAAGCATATATAATGACATTAGTATATAATGTGAATGTTAAATTATTATTCTTTGAAACTATGAAGAAGTAGCAAGTTACCTGAACGTTTATCGAGAAGTAGCCCTTCCGGTTGAGGTACACTTCTCCGTCCGGCCCACCAGGCGTTTTGATACGAATGTGGGTGCAATATATGCACCCTGTCACCCCGGGAAATGTCGCGATGCGGTAGAACCCCACCATCGTATCGCGGAACCCGTCGTCCGAGTTGGGGAACTTCATGACGTCCGGGAACAAGTTCGTGGCGATCAGTCGCGACACACGTTCAATAACGCGGCTCACTGTCGGCTGGGACACAATCACGAGGTCGCCCGCTACTACTTGAAATGTGCCCGCTCCATAGAAGCGCAGCGCAATCAGAAGCTGTGTCACTGGTGGAAGAGGGTGGCCACGGTTGCTGCAGCTCTCCTCAAGGGGCAAGCACTCAAGCCGCTTTTCCACGCTGCTCTTCGTGAAGCGGAAGCGTGCGAGGAATCCGCTGCCCGTGAAATGTTCCGTGTGGTTCAACCGGTCCCTGAAGAGTGGTGTGCGGTATGTCCATGCAGTCCTCTACGTCGCCGAACAGCTCGTCAACGCGGAGCACATATTCGACAAACGAAGCGTAGTCCGCCATGATACTTGACTCTAGGAGCGATTTAAGGTAGCTCCCGCGTTACCTTGACAATCTCAACTGAAACAGTCGAGATTTCCTCAAGTCGAGGTGCGTTTCGAGTGAAGGGCGATTTGTGAATCGGAAAACGGCCCTCAAGGAACGTTTCGAGTGAAGGGTCGAGTCGAGGAGCGTTTGTGAATACGGGGGTCAATACACCACGCGCACCACTTCATGGATACGATTGTTGTGCATACGCTTGTGTGCGCGCGGTGGAAAGAATATTTCTTAGAACGTACGATGCGCATGCGCAATGTTTCCAGTGATGACCGTTACGCGGCGCTGAGAGTGCCGTCGGCCATGCGCTCGCTTGTTCACCCTATCAGTGCTGCTCGCTGTACCTTCTCGTGGTACCTCCAGCATTCCGGCCGGAAGTCCCCCAGGCCCTGCACGACGACCCGACGGCAGGGCATCTCTGTGTTAGATGCGAAGTATCTTATGGCCGAGCTCAATCCGGTGGTGGTGTGCGGCGTGACCACCCTTACTGCGCATGCGCATACCCTCCCCCTCTCGACTTCCCCTCTCCACCTCCCCTCTTTCTTCCCCTCTCCACTTTCCCTCTCCTCCTCCTCCCCGCTGTCCCTCGCCCCTCCCCCTATTCTCTTCCCCTCTCCCCTTTCCCCTCCACTTTCGCTCTCTCCACTCTTCCTCTGAAACGCGGGCTAGACATGTCGAAATTCTCTCCTGCGCAACGCCGCGATGAGCACCAGCGCATGTGCGTCCCATCCCCCTCTCCCTCCTCTCTTACGCTGCCCCCTCTCGCACGCCTGCCGACTGCGTTCCCCGCTCGCCCTGTGAGAATTAACGGCCAGGCTAGAGGGAAGACAAGACGCGCGTAGCGTTCCTCGTCGCGTTCCACGACGCGAGGTCTGTAGCATGCCCAAAAACGCCAACGGAACGCGATCGTGCAAGTGCTCCGGCTTCGCATCGCCTCATGGTCCCCTTTAGCGGGAAATGGTGTAATTTTTCCCGCATCGTTTCAATAATACAGGAAAAGTACTACTGGCCGCGCTATGCGCCGACGTCGCTCGCTACGTAAAGACTTGCCGAGATTGACAGCGACGGAAGACACCGCCGAGTAGGCCAGCCGGACTTATCCAGCTCATCGAGCCACCTCGCCGGAATTCCAGCATATCGGGATGGACTTACTCGGGCCGTTCCCGACGTTGAGTTCTGGAAACGAGTGGATTTCGTAGCTACCCACTATCTCACCCGTTACGCCGAGACGAGGACCCTGCCCAAGAACAGTGCCTCCGAGGTAGCTGAGCTCTTTGTTGAGAACATGGTCCTACGTCAGAGCACCCCAGAAGTCCTCATCACTGACAGAGCTACGGCCTTCACTGTTGAATTAACTCATGCGATATAAAGATACAGCCAAACAAGCCACCGCCAAACCAGAGCCTACCACCCACAGACCAATGGCCTCACCGAGCGTCTTGATAAGACCATCGCCGACACGCAGGCCATGTACGCAGACGTCGAACACAAGACGTGGGATGTCATCACTCCTTACGTCGCCTTCACATACAACACGGGCGTACAAGAAATGACACAAAGGAACAACTTAGTCTACGGAACGAGCCCAGCAACGACGCCCGACGGAATTGTGCCAACTGCCACCGAAGAAGGCAATCTCGACGTCGCCGCCTATTTGCAACGTGCCGAAGAAAGCCGACAGCTCGCCCGCCTGCGCATCAAGAACCAGCAGAGGGTCGGCAGCCGTCTCTGCAATCTTCGACGACGCCGCATGGAATACGAACCCGGTGACCGTGTGTGGGTGTGGACGTCGATACGCTGACGGGGACTTAGCGAGAAGCTTCTTCGGCAACAATTCTGGCGGAACAAGGTTCTTCGACGTCTGGGTGCCCTAGACAACGATGTTTTCCTCGTAGGCATTGCGAACTCTCAACGGTGCCGTGAAGGACCTGACCTCGTCGATGTCGTGAACCTTAAGCCGTTTTATGAGCCTTAAGCCGTCAGTGGAAATGAGAACTGTACTTTATTTCCTTTATTATTGTACTTTCTTTGTCTATCCAGTTCCATCTTCTGTTAAAGCATCGGGACAATGCCTATTCAGAGGGGGTCATTGGCACGCGCGCTCCTTTCCTTCTATGTTTTACGTTACCGGCATATTACACGTATACTGCCTTGCGCTAACCGCACCATAATGTCTGGGAACATTCCGGGTAATTTTAGGGTCATCTGCTGGCTTTGAAGATCATTTGCCGTAGCCACATCTAACAAACATTCTTCTCAATTCACAAGTTCACTTTAATTGCGATTCTAACAAAGGTTTCAGCTATCTGCGAACGCTACACATAACGATGCTAAGCATAACTGCACTCTTTCACACAGTTGCACACACGTGAAATAAATTCGAACTATGTGTACTGCCATTGTATGCACAAAGAAAACATAACGACTGGTTTTGCACCGCCTCCGTGATCAGCCCACCTTTGGCCAAGCTACGATGTCTTATGATGACGGTGTCGGCTTAAATCAAATCAAATCAAAATGAGTTTATTTGGACCAATAGCCTACGTGGCTAGTAGCTGGTCCAATACATAAATGTTAGTAACGCACATGATTGGTCATGAAAAATGATTGGTTTTATACATATGGAAGTTTCAGTCATGTATACAATCTACGTACGGAAGGTGATTAAAATTCATTAGACAAGAAAAAGCGTTTGCAAGAAAGGTTGAAGTTACGCGTAGTTTTTATTTCCAGAGGCACAGTGTTCCAGGTTACAGCTCCGAAGAATTCTAGCAATCGTTCGCCTTAATTGTTGTTACAGGGAGGAAGATTTAAATTTAACTGACTTTGTCTGGTGTTTGCACGCGGGAAGTTGAATATGGTGTTGGGTAGTGGAAAGTTTGTGTACAGTATTTTGTGAACTAGGCAAGTTAACTTATAATTTCTTAGCGCCATAAATGAGAGAATATGAAGATCATTGAATAGGATGCCACTGGGGTAATGAACGGGGGAGAATGTTATTATTCTTAAAGCACGTTTTTGTAACTGGAGTATAGGTCTTAAATAAGTTTTGTATGTTAGGCCCCAGGCCTCACAGCAGTAGCCGAGGTGTGAATGAAACAGAGAAAATTATATGCAACAAAGTAGAGAACTAGGAAAATATTGGCGGGAACGGACGAGTGCATAACAGCTAAAAGCTAGTTTTCTACACATAGCATTGATCTGGTCTCTCCAGTGCAAGTGATGGTCAAAAAGTATTTGAATGAGTCGACCCTATTCAATGAGTCGACCCTATTAGTCCACAGGAGCGAAGAAACGAGACGGCTTAACCAGAATCGACGCCAGCAGGGAACATGAGCCATGACTTCACGTGCCACTGCGAAGCGCCGTCTTCGCAGTATCACTACAGCAGCATTACAGGGTGCTACAACGTCATCATGTGGCGTGACGTCACATGACGTCACGTCATGATTTGTGACGTCATGATGATGTCACAAGTTTTGCGATCTGTGACGTCATCACGTGATGATGATTTCTTGCACCACTCGCGGGACGCTAACGCCGACGGTCAAATTTCGTGTTTACTGAGGCATATGAGGCGTTCGCCTTAATCAAGGTTTGAAGGATGGGAGGGTCAATACCCTGATGCGCACTCGCCGGCGCAAAAGCATAACAAGTCTCAAAAACATTCACATCAGCACAGGGGGAGAGTGCCTGGAGGCCACCTGGAGTGTTGTGCGCAGCAATGAAACACAGGTGCATCCTTAGCTCGAAAACCGATAATAGCGCACTTACTGTCCGTTTGCTTACCCTGACCTCCGGTACTATTGTTGTTGGAAATCCGTTCTCGGGGCGAGGGAAATGCTTTCAAATCGGAACATGCGACAGGTTGCAATGTTCTTTTTTTAGTGCAGCAAATATTCCGCCATCATTTTTGTATAGCATAATAACGTGAGGTATATGAGTGCATAGCGGCGGCAGTAAAGTTGTTTTGATACATCTACAAGGCTCACAGTGCAACGTGACAATTTAGGGCTAAGTATCGAACATACTTTCGTGTCCACCATCTTCAGTTCGTGTCATATCAACGTAAAACTGACTCGCACACCTATACACGAGCCAACGTTACCTTCAGTCACAAGATTCATAGCGAAAGGACGCGTCTTGAGCAGCTACGCATGCCAGATTTATGCTTGTCTTGATTTCGCGTTTCAATCCGTGAGAACAGAAAACGTAAGCAGTGAACTTAGCAATAAAGCGCTGCCATGAAGCGGCTCATATGAGTCCTCTGCGATTTCAAAAATAAATGTTGACATATCCTGCATTACGCATCTTATATTAGCTATAATTTGGCTGCACAACCAAAGCACATATCTTGTTTTTTTATGGAATGCTGCTGTATGTTATTTGAGCACCCCGACGCCCTATATATTGCGCAATTTCGCCCCTCCGTTCCACCCGTTGAATTCGACGACCCGGTCGGAACGGTCTAGCCAGTCTTCATCGTCTTCAGCAGTATCGCCATGGAACACAATCGGTGCATGTGACTTGCTGTAGATAAAGAACAGCGCCGGTGCAACAGCTGCAGGAGGAAACTGCAGTTTGAGGACGTCATCCTGATATGACCGGGTAACGGAGCGCACTCTTGTTTGAGTCCTTGGAGACGATGGTTGATGCGCATGAACACAAGGGTAACCGCTGTCAGACTACTCAACTGAGTTGAGTCAAGGGTGCAGCCATTAAATGGCGTGCCTCCACCAGTACAGTATGTCGCAAAGGTAAGGAATAAAAGCTCGCCGAAAGAGAACAGACTTTTTTAACGATGGCCGACAGTCCGACAACGCGCGCACAATTGCGCTCTTCGTCGTCTTACTTCCGGTTACTGGTCAGCAGCCGTCTCGTCAACATCGTCTCGCCAACCTCAAGCATGACAAAGAACGTGAATGATTTAGATTAAAGATATTGCTGGATGTCCTCTCATTTGCAACCTCGGAGAATCGAATCTAGCGGAATGTCACGATTTGTGTCCAACTTATTGATCGAGAAGGACGCGAGCCGAGGGGCTCGCTTTCTTCTGAAATCCCTATTTCGCTTGCAGAATTTTTGTTCTTGTGAACATGTAAGCACAATTCACATCGGGCATCACGTATGGCGAGATATAGAGCACTGTTGTAAAATGAAAAAAATCACAGCATATCCACGGAATGAATGATGATGAGTGGGCGAAGATACGGAGGTTCATCGGTAAACCGTGCATCTTCCGTGAATTCTGCCCAGTGCATCATCACCGACGTGAGATCGGGCGCGTTTATACTAAAGGTTCGATGAGTTATGACGACTTGCAGCTCACTTTAATTTTACATGTACGCTGTGAATGTTCTTTGTTTAGAAAACCATTGCTTTAGAAAACATCTGGTGTCTTTCGTTAAGCAGCTGCCGTCTTTTCGTTTTGCTTTAGAAACATCTGGCGTTCTTTCGTTTTGCTTTTAGAAAACATCTGGCGTCTTTCGTTGGTTTATTTCATCAATGAACGGCGTTTTGAACAAAATTTTTATTGTTTAATCACGCACAGGAGAAGTCTCACCAGGCACTACCTTGGAGGTAAACAATGGCTGCTAATGGGAATGAGAGGCAGAAGAAGTCGGCTTTTAGCTAACACTTACACTTCTACTTCTACTAACGTTTCCTACTGGAACATACCAATGGCTGCTAATGGGGAATGAGAGACAGAAGAATTCGGCTTTTAGTTAAGGCGCACGCTGCGAATTTTTTATTGTTCAACAACGCACAGGAAAAATCTCCCACCGGCACCACCTTGGAGGTCAAGATCTGGTACTAGCGTTACGACTGGTTACGCACTACGACTACGACATCTACGAGGGACGAACGGGTGCCGCCCTAAGGAGCTTCGCCCCTAAAAGAAAAAGAGAACAGAGACTCTTCAGTAGCATTGCAAGTCCTGACTAAAAGCAAAACCCGCTCTGAGGAACAACAGGTACACATCCTCTGGTTTCCCGCCACGCACCCGTCGACCGCACGGAGGTCAATCTTAAAGAGGTGGCGCACAACGTGGTTCGAGGTCTCACGTTCCAAGCTGCGTCTGTGGTTGAGACCACCCGCAAGAACTCCATTGTGAACAAATGGGAGGGGGCGATAGATTGACCAAATTCAGCGATATTACCTAACACTACAATTCAGCGAAGGGATTACCCGCCGCCCCACCCCAATCTTATCCGGGCCCAGTCCGTTCAAATGAGGCAATTAGAAACAGGCACCTACACTAATCCCGTAGTTATTAAGCACATTTACCGTGATTTGTATACAACCAACTCTTGCAAGTATTGAACCAATAGGGCCACACTAGCGCACGTTCTCTTGGAGTGTCCAGCACTAATTCGCAAAAATAGGTACACAGCCTCCATTGAGGACCTTCGGGCGTGCGTTACCGGACCACGCTGCTCAGCGCAGGACTAGGCCATCAACTCTGGGCGATCCAGCAAGCGAAGGCAGCTGCTGAGAAACACGGTCTCTCGGTTGGCTCCTAGGCGGGAACCCAGCCCGGCAACCTGCAGGAACTGAATAAAGTTATTCACTCACTCACAAAATTGCATGTGCGGGTGGAGGCGAAACTGATGCATGCTATTCATTCGCCATCTGCAGCGCCATTAAGGACTTCATTAAGGACGGCATTAAGGACTCTTGAGTCGCGGTATAATCTAACCACCTGCGATACCGACGGAATCGTTAACAAAACCGATAGCTAACAACCCTGTCGAGACATTTGGAAATGTAAAACACAGTGCTAGAGGAAAGGGAAGAAGAACTGTGCATCATATAAGAGTAGCTCATGTTTATTGAAGAATTATTGACGTTTTAAGGCTCAGCAATACAGACTGCTTCTTGCGGACATCAGAGATACGAGCCTACAACTGACGTTCACTTAGTTGCATTATGCCTGGACTGTAGCCATCATAACTACAGGTTCTCATAATTACTTGAACATAAAGACTTACTGATGTATGACGTTGCACGACAACTACACAGACTGCCATATGTATGTTGGGAGTAAATCTAACGCAATCAACAACACATCTCTTGGCGCCCACCAAGGAGCAATTTATGGCGGGGCGAGATCTTTTAAAATGTTGGGCACTGCCATAACGTGTATAAATACTCATTGATCTTGTACTCGACAATGAAGAAGGGAAACATTACAGCAGATAAATCAAAACGCATTGCAGTCGTCGAAGTGGTGTTCGGACATTAAACGAAACCTAATATTTCGAATTTTTCGGCAGTTTTCAGGCTCATTCCAGGTTTAGATCTGCGAATGTGTGTACCTACTCGTTATTTGCTTTATTCGACAAGTAGTGAAATGTAATCTATGAGTTAGTTGCTGCTTGGCTTATTCGGTATAAACCAAGAGCGCTATGTGGCTTTAGCGGTAAAATGAATGTTTTGCGATAACGCGTACCACATCATGCTCATCCTCTCGTACTTGTGGGTGCCTATCATAGTAGCCTCTTTGTATGGAGTTCTGCTCAGGAATTTTGTTTTCAATGCGAAGCATTTCTTAGTGAACCTTTGACACATTGAGCGTTTCTATCTACGTATCTATCTATCGATCTAGCCGGCTGCATCTGGGTGCTCTCATGATCGCCTCCTTAACTTGGTGTAGACCAAAATTGGCATGGGAGAGTAATATGACTTCACGAATATGACTGTCGGGTCATGACGTGAATAACGTGACAATCGTGTCGCCTACGTCGTGTGAAAACCTTTCCTCTAGACACGTGTGGCACATACCCGTTTGCCACTGACCGCGGTGTACGGGTATGCGCGACATGTGGCTCAGAGTTAATATCCACCCTGGAACGGCGAGAACAGACATTGGTAATTTCAATGCGAGAGCGCTAAAAAAACCGACATCGGCACCTTTGGCCCGACGAATTCAAAGCATAAAAATTAGGATACTAGCAGGAATGAAATCCAAGCATTCTGCGTGGCAATCAGGCATTCTACCGCTGAGCCACGCCAGGTATATAAAAAGGTCTGGAAAAACAGCTTGTGCAGGTGTAATGACGGTGCAACGTGAACTGTGGTTGTGGTGCTCGCTATCTAATTTACAAGAAAGCAGCAGTAAACCTATGATACAGGCGTCATATCAAAGTTTGTGGTTCTATGTAGTGTTGACTCCGCCTTTATAGCAGTCTAATAAACAGACGTTTTTATTCGCATGATTCAGCAAGCTATATTGAAGCATTGCTCGATCCCGGCCGGAATACATTAGCGAATGTTACGTATGATATTCACATGATTGCACCATAAAGTGCGCTTAGTTTCGATAATACTGACGTATGTACTCTAACGTGAGGGCTTATGTTACGTCGCATCATAACGTACCCTTTAAAAGCCAGTGATGCCGACGTGCCTGGTGAGCTCACGATGTGCACAGAGCTAGTACACTTACAGAAACACTTCGATGCACCTCGCAACGTTATGCTCAAAGCCATAAAGTACAGTACAGAAGTACTCGCTAACTGCTTCGCATTAAACCGATTCCCACAACCGGTGGGGACATGCCGAACTTTTTCACACGAAAATGTTTTATGCCGGGGTCCACCAAGCATATCCGTTATGGATATGACGTGATAAAATGAGCGCCAACGGGTGAGAAAGAAGCAAACCAACAAAAAGATCCGCCACTCGGAATCGAACCCACGACCTTACGGTTGCGACGGCAAGCGCCTCACCCGAAACCGACTAAGCTACCTTGGCAGTGGCTGGACACTTTACGAACGCACCTTGTATCTTTTACACATTCTCTGTCGCATGGTGCTATCTGTTGGCGGTGTAGGTAGGTGGGGCGGAGCGGGGTGTTGCCGCTGTCTGTGACAGGTGAAAAGAAGCAATGCGTCATGATCGACACTTACTAGCGCTTACACCGAGATTACGCGCGATATCGGAAGTCGTGGTTAAAGCATCTCGATACCAGCGACAGACACTGGCCGCGCTGGCGTCGCCGAGGCAACCTAGACGCATTTACGTTCTTTGCCTTTCGCTTGCTGTTAGCGTGCGCCGGCTCATCGGAGTAGTGCAGCTTCCACATGCACGAACGGGATTTCTCCTTCGACTGCGAGAGCACCAACTAACAAAACTGCTGCAATACGCGTTGCAGAAAGGACACGATTTCAACGGACGAATGCCGTGCCTTGGTGGAGCGAGACAGAGGCCAGCGGGACGCACGCGCTTGCGGCTCAAGCTACGAACCTCTGCCTCCCGTGTTGGTGAAGCGCAGTGTGAGGGCATGGTTTCTTAGTTTTAATTTAATTTATTTTCGCCCAACTCCACTTTAAATAAGTAAGTTTATGCATGAGCACAGGCGTCGGTTACCCACTACTAGAAGGCGCACACCGTGCCGTTTCTCTCCTTAATTAACGACGTTTTGAAGAAATGCATATCGGGTAGCAGTGTTGATTATGTGCTTGTTGATGTCATCTTTACGCGGGATTCACGATTCGCTGTGTCCAAATATATCTTCAAAACTTCAGCTACCACAGGTTTAATCACGATCATGGGCGTTAGTCGTCGCGATGGAGACATGCCACTATGCGTCGATATGGATACATACACGTCAAACGGTGCTATAGCTGCCAAACACGAATAGAAATTATACAAGGTCTCAATATCACTACACATTAAGCACTACTTCTGTGAAGACACGTTTCACTTTCGTGTTATACCGATTCCTATGACTTTTCTCTTTGCGGCCGGTCGGTCCCTCGTCGGGCATTGGAAAAAGCACGGCTAAGCATTTCGTTTCTCTCGGTTGTTGGCTCACCATATTTGCGCAGAATGCGGCTAATCTAGATAAAGCAGCCGAGGCTTGCTGTGCATTGGGACTTCCTGGAGACAAGGTGAGTACTTGCTGTTAACCCAAATCAAGGTTAGTAAAGGCAGGTTGTGAAACCACGGCATAGGAATAGCTGACACGAATTCTCAGTGACATGATCAAGAATTTTGGTGTTTGTTGACAGAATTCCAGATTGGGAGACTATTCAATTTAACTCAACAAAGTATAGTAGGCAGATTATGAGAAAGCGATCACTGCTGTTACTTACAAAACATACAACGGTTCTTTGAGATTGTCCAATAACAGAGAATTGATATAAAAATATGTAGAAATATGCTAACCGAAGTTTGGAGGAAATTAAGGGAGCTTTGACAACGCTGTTCTCTTTTTCTAGCCGGGCATATTCAAATTTCTAGTTTTTTAGTATGTGGCTTAATACTAGCGGCAACATGTAGTTTGCAGATGGCAATGTTCTGTTCTACAATGCAAATGCTTCAACTAATAACTACTCAGGCCTTCTGAAAGTTAAAATCTGCGTAGGTGTACATTTGCAAGCCTACAACAAGAATATCAAAAAGTGATTCTGGCAGATCCCATGGACAATTAAAACCGATATTATACGAAGCAGTCTACGGGAAGATCGCTTGTTGCAACGGGGTTTTCGATCTCTCAGCTTAACCGCACCGGGAGTGTATTCCCGAGCCCGCCCTGGATTATGAATTGCGCTGCACCCATCTTTTAATGGCGGAGTACTTTGGGGGGCCCGGGCTGTCGTATGCTCTCATCTCGCATCGCCACGCAGGCAAAACCAGCGTAGCGTAGTGATGTGTAGCATAGCCATGTATACCATAGCAAAGAAAGTGTGGAGGTGGGTAGGAGGGAAAAGAGGAGTCGGAAGGCAAAGCATAGCATGGCGTCACGCAAGTAAAACCATGTATGGCACAGATGCATTACATAGCCACGTATAGTAAGTACTATAGCAAGGGGGGGGGGGCGGGAAAAGGAAGTGAGGGTGATGAGAAGTGGTGTGAGGAGGATAGAAATGAGGAGGGGAGAAAGTGAAGCATAGAATAGCCAGCATGGTATATCATAGGCACGTGTATTATAGTATAGCAAGAACTTGGAAAGGGAAGTGAGGAGAGCGCGAACATAGGGGGAGGGTAGAGCATAGTAAAGCCTTGTATAATATATTGTAGCAAGGGGCCGCAGAAGGGAAGTAAGGGTGAGGAGCAGAGATGTAAGTTGAGGAGAGAGAAAAGGAGGAGGGCAGGATAAGTCATGGTATAGGCATGTTGTCGCGTTATCTCGGTAGCGCTTGCAATGTGGGATGGAGTTGGGCGAGAGAGAGACGGGAGAGTGCGTGGTGGCACGGCAAACGCACTTATATCACACACCACGGCAAACCAAAATAACACACACTAAAAATTTACAACAAAATTTAACACGTGCGAAAAAGCGAAGCTATTTCGCAATCACTAACAAAACTCGCAAAGCAATCAAGCTATGCTTAGCTCCCCCTAACTCAAAAGTCTGGCCACTATAGCCTCTCAGTCTGTCGCTGTCCCAATCGAACTTTCTTGCTGTGCGTGGTTTTCACTGACCCGGTTCGATGCCAAAGTCGACGTCCTGTCCCGTCGTCGAAGCTCCTGTCGACGTCTCGTCGCCTTCATCGCCGATGCTTCGTTATTCGTCGAGAACATCGGTCTTACCGGGTTAGGCCTAACTCTTGGCCTCTCCTCAGTGCCACTGGATCAAACTGCCGACGTAGCTTTCCGGGGATTGTCGGTGGCTTGCCGTCTTGTCGAGCTGGGGTAGTGCCGCAGATGCCCTGAGAACTGCAGTGGTGAGGCCGCCGCAAGCCGAGGAAGCCTCGCTCGGTTGACACCAAGGTCGACGGCCACCCTCCTGAGCCTCTCGTGCCGCTGCCTCCAAAACTGGGCCCCTGCTGTCCTCCACCTTGCTCTCCTCCAACTCCACCAAACAATGATAGCTTCTTGTCCTGGGGTCTCTCACCTGAGCTCGAGTGGCGTCGACCGCGCCATTCCCCTGCCAATGGCGAGCGCGGACGCGGCGGGAGTGCACGCCATCGGGGAATTGCCGTGCCCCACACACCATCGTCACATTCCCCTTTACGGCACGCACCGCGTTCCCCTTTACTCAGGACACATGTGTACAGTATAGCAAGGGGTGGAAAAGAATAGCGAGGGTGAGAAGGAGGAAAAGGAGGGCGGGAAGGGTAAATCATAGCAGGCCACGTGTAGTGCGGTATGCCAAAGGGAAGGGTGGGTGATAAGTGGGTTGATAGTGAGCAACAGAGAAAGGAGGCTTAATATTAAAAAATGTTTTTGTTTAACATCCCAAAACAACGATATGATTATGAGGGCCACCGTAGAGGGCTCCGGAACCTTGGCCCACCTGGAGACTTTAACGTGCTCCTAAATTTAAGTGGCCTCAAGAATTTTCGCTTCCACCGAAAGAAAGGAGGGGTGGAAGCTAGAAAATAGCATACCCGTATATAGAACAGTATAGTTTAGCAAGGAGGCGCGAAAGTGAAGAGGAGATATGAGGAAGGAAAGGAGGAGAGGGAGGGTAGAACATTGTATAGCGGTTTCTATTATAGTATAGCAAGGGGAGAATAAAGGGAAGTGATGGCAGGAATGAAGGAAAGGCGGAATTGAAGGCGCTGCTGCATCGGAAATGAAGGTTTCCTTTCCCGCCATGGACGCCGAGCAAGCTGCATTTTTGGAACGCCAGCGCGCTCTTGTCCGTGAATGCGAGCGTCGCTGAAGGGCAGGCAAATCACTGCTACGCACTGCCTACGGCTTTCATGTTGAGCGCAACTGCATACATTTTTCAGTCATACTTGTCTTCATTGAAAGACCGAACACCTGCTCCTCTCTTGGTGTATTTTGCTGAGAATTGATAAGAGCGAATAGATTCACAGAAAAAACGTCAGGCCTGCGCTGAAACCGCAGCACAGTCACAGCGAAAGCTGGAAGAGCGGCGTTTCTAGAGCCCGTTGTAAGCTCTCTTGGGACTACAAGTGCACTAGAAAGGTGCCCACTACACCATAAATCACAACTTTTGTGAAGTTGGGAAGCACCTACTAAGCCATTATTCGTCATTCTGCGGAGAAGCGAGGCACCAGCTACACGTCTGTAAGGCATTATGTGCACTTTGTTGACGCGACGACTGATAACGATGAAGAATTATGGCTCAGCCCTTTGTAATGGGTTGGAAGCTTTAAACGGCCCACCAGTTATGTAACTTGCATTGGGTGACGCCTGGTCGCTATGTCCCTCTCCACCATACTGTATAACATACGATGACGTGGGAGAGAGACGCGAGGGGGGGGGGGGGGGAGAACTTTACTGAGACCCCGAGGAAATGGATCATGCGCTTATGGGCTTCCTTGTCAACCAATACAAGTGCACTTGCGAGGAACCCACTACGTTAGAAATCATTGTAATTTTACTGAGACCACGAGGAAATGGATCATGCGCTTATGGCTTCCTTGGCAACCAATACAAGTGCACTTGCGAGGAACCCACTACGCTATAAATCATTGTAATTTTTTAGAAGTAGGGCAGCAGGCACTGTGCCATTTTTTGTCATTCTACGGAGAACGTTGGTACCTGCTAAACGTATGTAAGGCATTATGCGCACTATGTTGATGCTGTGCCTGATGACGTTGAAGAATTCTGGCAGAGCTCTTTGTAATGGGTTGGAAGCATTCAACAACCTACTAGTTGCGCAATTTGCATTGTGTGACGCCTGGTTGCAGAATTCGCGTCGTGCGACGCTTGGTGCTTATTTTACACTTCTACCACGCTACATTGCATATGCTAATGCGGTTCCTTCTCGACATGAAGCCTGTATAGGACCTTTTTGCAAAGCAGTTTCAAGCACCGGCATGGCTCAGTGGTTGAATACTGGGCTCCCACGCAGAGGGCCCAGGTTCGAGCCTCGTTCCGTCCTGGAAATTTTTTCTTATTTGTTTTTTTTTTATTTCGAGCGATACTGGTTACGGACACCGGCGGCGGCAGCGGCGGCGGACAACTACGGCGCCCAAAACGGCCAGTGAAATGATGTCATACAGCTTTCGCTGTAAAAAAGAGGCACATTACATGCGACCAATTGTTTTGAAGAGATAACGCCTCTGGCTCGAGCCTGCATTCTGGCGAGGAGGCGCCTTCGACAGAGTGCAGAAAAGCACCGTCATCGTAGTGTTCACTCCAGCCAGAGACATACGTTCTTCGGGTATTACTGAAGTGAAATGATTTGAGGCTTACCTGTCTAGACTGATTACAGGTTAATCTCAAGTTTCCTGTTCTTCATATAAACCATAGCCAGTCAGGCTATGAA
The DNA here is from genome assembly GCF_013339695.2 of Rhipicephalus sanguineus. Taxonomy (NCBI): domain Eukaryota; kingdom Metazoa; phylum Arthropoda; class Arachnida; order Ixodida; family Ixodidae; genus Rhipicephalus; species Rhipicephalus sanguineus. The sequence continues at coordinate 146,359,187 of NC_051179.1, read as the reverse complement.
ACTAAAAGTGGTTTTCTAGGTCTTGCACTGCAGCTTGAAAGTGACAATACAAAAACGGCGATGCCTATTTTGTATAGCCGAAATGTGATTACGTGAATCATTGGGCACTGTTATCTGAAATCATATTGTAGATCGAGTATGTGATACTGCTGCAACCGCCATCTCCACCAAACTCTGACGGCAATTGCGACTACACGGCAGAGACAGAAGCCATGAAATATTTAGGATAAATATTTATTTACAGTGATTACAAGGAACTGTGCCACAAAACGGCTGACAAATTTCACGCCGCATGCCACCTTCTTTTCTCGCAGCAAGCTAATCCCCTCATGCACACTGTCTTGTTATACGAAGAAACGTAAAGGAGGAACGCGTTCGTATCAATCGAACTGTGAACAATACTAATCTCATGGTTTTCTCAAATTTCTGCTGCGGATAAAAATGCCTCACTCGGAAATTAGGTAATTCCAGGGCATCTTACTGCCCCCATTTTATGCTTATGTGCTGCATTTAAGAAATGCATAGCCTATCATAGGCTCTCGTGCATATTGCCAGCACTCAATAGCAAAAAAGAGAGCTTAACAAGCTTTTGGAGTCATGTGTTTCACCATTATGATTACAAATTGAATAATCTGGAAAACATCGCCGTACACGCTTGCGTACGCACGGCATTCACGTTCTCGTAGATTCGCGAAAACTCTCGATAAATAAAAGTAGCTGTAGCAGGAACATTTTTATAACTCTTTATAATAATAATAATAATAATAATAATAATAATAATAATAATAATAATAATAATAATAATATCAATACCCCGCACCTCCACCACTTATAAGGAACCGCTTTATTCGAGTCGAGCGCGAGCTGACACACACTGATGATGATATCTACAGATGAGGAAGTTGTACAAATGATGATGATATGTCCAGTTGACAAAGAAGAATCAGTGACTGCGCTCACACTATTAATAATAATAATCAATCAAACGTTTATTTAATGTGCCCAGGAACAACCGTAAGGTCTTTGTACTGGCGCACACAAAAAAAAACAAAAAACAAAGGAAACATTCATAATAAAATATCAGGGATAAAAACGTTACAAAATTGCACATATACAACTATGCGCAGGCAGAAAAAAAATATCAACAGTGTACAAGGCTATGTAAGTACAGTGCAAAGCTCGGAGCAGAACAACGACTGGGAGCTGTGAAAAACATCGAGCTCCATAAAGTAAGCATTGTAAAGACGTTGTATCCTGCCAATGGTCGAATGTTCACAGAGGCAGGCGGTTACATGAAAAGGTCTATTTTCTCTGGACAGCTTACGTGGAATTCGGAAATTAAGACAGTTAAGCAGTACAGGGCAGGATATGATACCATGCACAAGCTTGTAAAGAAATAACAGATCAGCGCGATTTCGTCAGCAGCAAAGTGATGGCAATGATAATAATCCAGCAGCGTTAGAACGAGATCCAGAGTCATTTCTAGCGAAACGATGGTTGTAAATGCTTAGGAATTTTTTCTGGACTCGCTCAATGGCGTTGCTGCTGGAATTAGGAACGCCATTCCAGATCACAGATGCATACTCTAGTTGAGGAAGACATAGCGCGGTGTACAATTTTCGGAAGGGCACAGGAGAGCGGAATTCTCTAGACATTCTGCAAACACAGCCTAGGGTGCGAAGACCCCGCGAAGCAACACGCTTAGCGTGAGCAGAAAAGTGTAAGGTGCTATCAAAAAGAACACCTAGATCATTGATCTCACATACCTTACACAACGATACAGAATTGACAGAATATAAAAATGGCACACTAGATATTTTTCGAGTGAAACTCATTACCTTGGTTTTTGAAATATTTAGGGAGAGGTTATTGCTCTTGCACCATTCAGAAAAAGAACACAAATCAGATTGCAGCAAGCGACAATCGATAACTGAATGAATTTCCTTAAATATCTTTATGTCATCGGCATACAAAAGGAAAGAAGAATTGCGAATGACAGAAGGAACATCATTAACATAAATTAAAAAGAGGAGTGGGCCCAGTACCGACCCTTGAGGAACCCCACTAGTAGCTTTATACAAAGAGGACGTTTGGCCATTAACGGCAACGTAACATAATCTATCAAGAAGATAGCTATGGAGGAGATTCACAATTGAAGAATCAACATCAAAGTGTGCAAGTTTATCCACAAGCAGCGAATGGCTGACAACATCAAAAGCTTTGCTAAGGTCACAGTAAATAGTGTCAACCTGTCCTCTCTGCGAAATAGGCGTGGAGACTTGCATCATGAAACTGGCAAGATTAGTGACAGTTGAGCGGCCAGCGAGAAACCCATGCTGATTCACAATCAATGAATTTTTTACATCAAAAGACAATATTTTGTGAAGAGCAAGCTCAAAGATTTTGGATGCGGCACAAAGAAGGGAAATAGGGCGGTAGTTCGAGACGTCACTTTTACAGCCAGACTTAAACACTGGGAAAACACGAGTAGTTTTCCACATGCTAGGAAACGTTGAAGCATGCAGACACTTATTAAATATGGTAGTCAATACTGGGACAAGTATACTGCCATAGGCTTTTAGTATGGCAGAGGGGATGCCATCTGGGCCAGCTGAAAAGGATGGTTTCAAGCGCTTAATGAATTCTGAAATGGAATCTTCATCTAGCGACACAGCATCAGCTGCGCCAACTGCCTTAACCTGTCGACCGTTACTAGCTACAGAGGCTGGAGACTTATGGACAGATGAAAAATGCATGGCAAAACAGTCAGCAACGGCTTGAACTTCTACTCTTTTTGGGTCGAGTATCCTGAAGGACTCGCCACTTTTGCTCGACCGTTTGCGCACATACTTCCAAAACTCAGCCGGCCTGTCAGACGCGCTTTTTTCTAAAAATGAAATATATAGACTGTGATCCCGTTTATAAAGGCGTTTACAAAGAGTACGAAAACGACAGAATTCTTCCTTCAAATGAGTTGATGCAGAAGGTTTATACTTTCTGTGTGCACGATCTTTATGTTTCAGTGCACTTATAAGTTCTGATGAGAACCAGGAGGGATATTTACAATGATGAGGTGTATACTGGGGAATGAACTTGCGCATGCTGGTCAAGATAAGCTCCGTAAACTGATCGACTTGATCATCAACATTGGGTTTGTCAGTTACCAGTGACCAATCTGTGGTGGACAAGTCATGGTACAAGCCAACGTAGTCACCTCGCTTGAAGCTGGCAAGATTAGTGACAGTTGAGCGGCCAGCGAGAAACCCATGCTGATTCACAATCAATGAATTTTTTACATCAAAAGACAATATTTTGTGAAGAGCAAGCTCAAAGATTTTGGATGCGGCACAAAGAAGGGAAATCTGGGCGTTTTGTCGATTTTTCTGGGAAAGCTTGGTTTTTCTGGTGAAATAGAGAGTGTTAGTTTGAGTGGTGGGTGAAATTTGTCAGGACGAACAAGAGAGATGTGAGAGAGTGATACTTCGATAGGTTGATTATTAGAAATACACAGATCTAAGACGTTACCACAGGAATTGGCAATACTATTGTGCTGCTGTAGGGAATTAAAAGCGAGAAAATCTCACAATACGCTGCATTTGTTCTTTAAAAAATGATGATAATGAGAAAATTTAAGTGTGGTCCAGTCAATTCCTGGTGTGTTAAAGTCGCCAAGTACAAGAATTTTGTGCTTCTTATGTGAAATTATCACATTTTCAATAGAAGAGACGATCTGATTAAAAGCAATTGGTGAAACGCTAGGCGATACATAGAAACATCCAATCAACAATTTTTCACAGTGCTCAAGACTAATTTCGATCCAAATTGATTCAGAAATTGTTTCTATGTCCTTGCGTCTAACAGATCTTAGAGAACTGTCTATAGCCATCAATACACCACCACCTTTTTGTTTAGTTGCACAGAAGTCCCGATCACTGCGGAAGGTGGTGTAGTTCGACGGAAGATAGTCACAGGAAGGAATTTCACTGCACAGCCAGGTTTCAGAAATCGCAATAAGGTCAAAAGTAGACGAAACAACATTAGCAAAGAATTCGCGCGTCTTAGTGCGAAGACCACGAGCGTTCTGATAATATATATGCAAATTGCACGGCACCGTTGCTTACGGATGCGCACTCTGAGGGATGGAGCATGTCGTCGTGGAGAATCCCACGGAATGGTTTGAAAATGCAACCGCACGGCCACATTGACGGGTCATTCAGACGTTTCGATGTATCTTCGTCAACTGTAACGCAGAACGAGGAGTAAGAAGGATATTTCGTTTTGAGCCGCCAGCAGGAAATGGCAGAAAGGTCAACAGACTCAATGTGTTTCTTGAGGTCAGCAGATGTAGTGTCAGGGCTCAACTTGGACACAAATATAGCCCACTGCCGCTGGGGTCGTTGGGGGATTTGAGCCACTAACAAAGTGGACGAGTCTATGGCTCCAGTAGACACATGTGTTTTTCTTTTCGTTTCCTTTCTGGCACTCACTGTGACATTGGCCGAAGAGGTTTCCGCACGATCCACAACGCGGAGCTTCAAATCACGCTGAAAACCTGGTGGTGGGGTAAAAGATGGGAGCGTTTCGGTGTTATGAGTCGTATCAGAGGTCGCAGGTGTGTCGGAGTTCACGGAAGACTTTGCCGTTGTAGACGTTGGAGATGTTGGAGAATTTGCAGCCGTTGGAGACTTTGCAGCGGTTGCAGACTTTGCAGGACGTTCCCCTAGCTTGGGGGTGACGCAGCGTGTCAGCTCATCGCGCTGAAAACGAACCTCACCACGAAGGGAGGCGACGATACGGACCTGCTGCTCAGCCACAATATTAATAATAATAATAATAATAATAATAATAATAATAATAATAATAATAATAATAATAATAAATAACAATATCAATAATAGCCGTAGTGTATTTCGACACCTCATGTTACTGGTGCTGTTAGTATCTCAATTATAAGGCAGTCTTCATCGTCCGCATTATGTATGGCGTAGCTACCACGTTGAACTTCGCGCAAGTAACGCAGCTATTTATGTTTAGCTTGTCTTCATATTTTCGGGACAAGAAACGTTATGTGGGTGAGTAATGCAAAATGTGGTATATCATAAGCATGAAATGCTGTGACCGAAAGATGATGGTCCACACAACATTGTTTTGCTTGCTTTAGCGCAGCCTACGTTCCGACGCTCCGACGAGTGCAATTTAATGTGACAGAGCTAACAAAGTCTGCTAAACGTAGTGAAGAAGCTACGGTAGCTATTGCATTATCAAAAATGATGTCTATTGTATCTACAGCAAGTGGATGTCTGTTCCGATCTACACACGTGTGAGGCGTTGACACACAGAGAAACTAGTTTTTCGGACCGAGGTGTATGCGACAAGGGTCATCACACCGGGCTTCATAATGCGATCAAAACGACACGCATTGTAATGTGAAAGCTGTTAAAAATGTTCAACATTGGATCTCACAGAAGGGAATGTGAAAGTGGAATAGCATTCGATTTTCACGATATATTCGTCACAGATTTCTTACAGTTACAAAATATAAAAAGAAATGAGAAATAGGAGTAACAAATAGACCGGCATGTTTTAATGAAATTTGGAATCCCACAAAACAGCCTCAGTGGAAAACTGCGCGCGAAAATCTGTGTGTGAATAGCGCAGGGCGAAAAACGAAAACGCGGTGCGCAGAAAAATAAATAGCATCTGTTACAAAGCAGTTCTTACACGTCTGATGTTCGTGGAGTACCTAGCAACCGGGGGGAGGCTATCGTGCGAGCAAATGTGTGATGTTGATGGTCTAGGACACATTAATGAGTACAATGAAGAACGCACGGGCACGTCTAAGGATAGAACTGGGGAGCAAGAGACCGCCCCTGAGACGGGAAACGTGTAATGCGTATGTCTCAACGACTATTCTGTTAAGCGGAATCACACGCTTAAACTGCTGGTGGCAAGTTGCGACATTACGTTTGCGAAGCCGGAAGCACATTGCAGTTGGTAGGAACACCTCGTGCCAACCAAAGCAACGGCGCTCGTCTTATACCTCACTTGGAGGTTTTTACGTCAATTGGCAAAACTTCAGACACAAGACTTTTATAGCGAAGGCTTGAAGGCAGCGAGGTAAGAGTTGCTGCGAACGGCGAATGCATCGTGATAGGCTCGTCGCCGAGCCAACCGCGATGTTCGCTCAAGAGAGGCCGAAGCTAAGCGCCAACAAAAGGGAGACTTAAACAGAAGTACGATATAGCCTGATGCAGGACGGGCATAAGCTTCGCCACTTCGGCAGTGTTCGCCAAGTGGAGCTGGCTGGATATTTTTATGTATATAATCGCAGCGTCTATGTTGATGCTGTAATAGGCCTTTGAGCACTCTGTACAACAACCTTACCCTGTTCTTCGCATTTTTGTTTGTTGTTTCAACACAAGCGCAATAAATTTCGCATGTCGCATACGGCAGGATGTAGAGCAGAGTCGCCGAAATAAAAACTGAGCCTACAAAGCAGCATGCGCGCGTACAGCCGATTAAATATTACCGTGGCTTCAGTCACCAGCGCTGTATCGTCCATAAATACCTGCGTAGGGTTATATTTCAAGCATCTGCGATGCCGGCTGACTCGTAAACGAAAGGCAAAAGCTAACAACCTACGCCGAGCCGATTGCAACTCTGCAACGCGCTCGCCGAGAGGAGAGGGTAGCACTATAGCACTTTATATAACAGCAGTCGCCAGAAATGCCTCTACGCACTAAGTAAATGCGCACTGGTTTCTGCACACATAACTAAAACGCATCTACGACTAACGTGCACTTGACCACACCATGCCTGACTTAAAAGGAAAAGTGGCCATCATAACTGGTATGTTCTCATAATGACTTGAGCATAAGAAATTACTTACGCATCACAATAGATGATAGCTGCGCAGTCTGCCGAGTGTACATTGCGGGAAATCTAATGGTAACGAAAGCACACAAGACATTCTTTGACACCCTTTACTAAACAAGTCATGGTCTGGTAATACGTTTTAAAAATCTCGCGCATTGCTATACGACCTATCAATATCCATTTATCTAGCTCACAATCAAAACTGGAGAAGCGCGTGGACATTTCAGCCATTGATAAAGCAATCGCAGTCTTATGTCTATCCTGACACAAATTTTTAACTATTTTGATCGTTCGAGTAACAGTCAGTTATGAACAAAGCATAAGATTTCAAATGTTTGTAGTTTTCGGGCATATTGACGATTTAGATCCCCGTAGATGTATACGTATTAACTGTTGGCTTGATTATAAACATATTGTAGCGTTGTCTAAGCGTAGCTTTCACCAAAAAAAAAGAATACGTATCCTATACGAGAACGCCCACAAGCTGATACGTATCTCTCATAGCCGCCTTGCTGTTTGGAGTTCTGTCCGGCATTTCTGTTTCTCACGCTATGCTCTCTCTTTGCGTCCCATAGGTGCCTCGGCAGGAATTGGTGAAAGCACGGCAAAGCATTTTGCCTCCCTCGGTTGCTGGCTCACTCTGTTTGCACGGAACGCAGATAATCTAGAAAAGGCAGCAGAGGCTTGCTGCGCATTGGGCCTTCCTCGAGACAAGGCAAGTACTTTTTGGCGCCCAAATCAAAGTTTCCGAGGCCACGGGGCGAAACGGAGAAATAACAGTAGTAGACACCAATTCTCAGCAATACGAATGCAAGTTTTTTTTCCTCTTAGCAAAACCATGATTTGTGACCTTTAGGTAAAGAAAATGTGGATTATGAAAAGATTACAGTTGTTCTTTATAAAGTGTACAACGATTCTTCGGGAAGTTCGCATAGCCGACAGTTTACTTATAAACACGGAAATACAGAAAAGTGGCTATTAAAGTGGGAAAGTAACGAAAGAGGTTTTCCAATTGCTGTTCGCCCTTCGAGGCAACATATATTCTAAATGGTAGTCCGTTGAGTGTGAGGTGTAATACAAAGCTATCGGCAACCCACAACTCTCAGTTGCCAGTGTACTGTTCTGCAATATAAGGGTACCATAAAAGATCTGCAGAGGACTTTGAAAAAGAAAAAAAAATGATTAGGCGCACGCCACTACGCCTTCACTAACAACACAAGCAAATAAGTTTTGCCGGAAGGGCGAGGCATTTAGTACGATGGCTACGCATTCCAATAGTATCCTCTTCGCTACACGCGTCCACGTTCGTGGATATGACTTCTTGAAGGGCCAGTAAACAAACTCCTGCTTTTTAACATCTCCCAAACATCTTGACAATTCATGCAGAGAGCCGCGAGGACCATATTTTGCAAATAATATAGCACTGCGCGCCCCGAGAACGTTCCATATCGAAAAAGTTGGCCGCGTATCTGCGTGCTTCGTTTGCAAATGTCGTCGAAAGACGATAGTCTTTTGCCGGCCACGCTACACGAGACCTCCTCCTCTATGTTGAACCGCCGCATCTGGCTCGTAGCGTCGCATTTTCAGCGCAGCCTAAGAAACATTAGGGTCTTTAGAATTACTCATCTTCGTCTTTTCTAGAAAAGGAACAAACCACCTTATACTTATGTATTGATGTTGCGCCTCAGATATGTGTAACATTTGCTTTTTGATCGACCATGTTCATATATACGAATGGCCATACCTGTTAAAGATGGCTGGGCGTTCCGCAAGTGGTTAAACATTGGCCGCGTGGCTGAATCGGGTGACAGACAGACAAACAGAAAGATGGAAAGACCAACATTTCTGCGTTTAAGTTCCCCAAGAAAGACTATCGCCCTTAAAAAAAATTCCCGCACCCCTCTCCAGCGCTTGTCCAATCCTCCTCGAACACGAGCTGCCGTAATCTTGCCCATGGGCAAGATCACGTTGCACCGACTTCGTCCATTGGTCCGCTGCACTATGAAACAGCGAGTTGGCCCGGCGGTGATGCGGTTCTGGCCGGGCATTTACCGCGCTTCTTCACAGCGCCGCTACACTCTAAAAACTGAAACTCCTGCAGTGAGAGTTAAAGAGCTGTGTTACTCTCGCAGATCTCATTATACTCTTTCTACAGGCAGGCGCTTTACTCTCATTTGCCAGGAGGAGTGAAAAGGCCTTTCACTCCTGGCGAAACAGAGTAAAGTGCCTGTTCCACTCCAGCATCACACGAGAGAGTAAAAGGTTGTTTCACTCTTTTGCCATACAGGAGCTTGTTCCAGAGTTTCTTTTAGTCTTGCACCTCTCCAAATATAGGGAGCTGTAAAGAAAACTTCATCAGGTCTAATATCTTTGGTAGTAGCTCAATCGATGTAATGACGGCGATATATTTCTCGTCCACTTATCGCGACGAAAGCCGCTGACATGCACAAAGAATGCGCGATCATAAATGCAAGCGATTATACTCACACGTACGCACACTCTGAGGCAGGTCCTCGTTATAAACTGACTAGAGGCGGCGCGCCGCAGCGTACGCAATAAAAAGCTGTGGACAGAAAGCCCGACAAAAATAAGAAAAAAAGGGGGGGGGGGGACTCTTGCTTTTCGCCTTTAAAACGCGACACCGATATTCGTACACACACACACACACACACACACACACACACACACACACACACACACACACAAGCACGCACACACACACACACACACACACACTATCGCCTTCTCAATCGCTAGCTTGCCTTGGCTTCTCGATGGAGACATATACACGGTGCCGCAAGGAAAGCCAAGGTGCAAACGTCCTCTGGCTCCTTGCATCTACCTCGACCTTTCGCTCAAGACCAACGCTGCTTTTTCGCTCAAAACCAATGACGCCGCCGTCACCGGAATTTCTGCAAAACGAGCTCTTTGACGCTCTCGTGCCAAAAAAAATATATATATAAACGCGACTTCCTTCAAGCGGCCGCTAAACGGCAGGGCTGTTACGTGCGCCCCCGAGAGAGAACACGATAACGCAACCTTACGACGCATGCGCGAGCAAGGAAAGACAGAAAGATGCCACAGTTTCGCCGCAAGGGTAACCGCGGGGTTGTGTACTGGCCCGCTAAGCGAATTGCACTACAGCAAACTGCTCATTGTCATTGAAGGATCGCACCTTTGTCGCCAAGATGTGTCCTTTGCTGAGCAACTTTCCCTGTTCCTCGATTTCTGACCACCTGAAGAAGCTGAAATATCTCGCAACCTCGTGCATCGCTAATACTAAAGGGTCCATCATTTAGGTACCTCGTCGTTTGTGTTACAGCCAGGTGGCACACTGCGCAATAACGGAGGAGGCAAGAAGAAAGCACAGACGGGAAAGATCGTAGTTTTCTCTCTGATATTCGTCTTACCTCCTTCGTGCTTCCGCAGTATGCCAGCCGTTCGCCATGACCAGAGTAGCCAGAAATAAGGCCTTATTGACCATTGGAGAATGTATGCGCCCGCAGCTGAATTATTTAATTCAGGAAGGCGCGGTACAGGGGTCGGCTGTGTGGTAGCCCGGTCACGCACCTCGGACGAGGACGAAAGCTGCTTGAGGCCTATGTTCCTTTGTGGCTATATATATATATATATATATATATATATATATATATATATATATAAGTATGAGAGGTGGCACTTCAAGAAAACTTCATTTATTACGTCGACGTTTCGGTCAGAGCCTGACCTTTATATATATATATATATATATATATATATATATATATATATAGCCCACTAGCCGAAACGTTTGTTATTGTTGAAGGTGTTTCCACCAACGTCGTGCTTTCTCGCTTCCGTTTACCTACGGAGACAGTAGGACATTTCGGCTGGTGGGCCAGCCTTCGTCAATGTGCCAATATATATATATATATATATATATATATATATATATATATATATATATATATATATATATATATATATATATATATACACCGCATGTCCCGGCTATCTTTACCCAAGGGTTAAAAATGCAATATGAGAGGCAGGCGACTTAAATCAGTTCTACAGCCACCTAGCGCACTACAGACAATTTTTGTTTTGTTATTGATTATCTTTTTAATTATAATTATTAAACTAAATTGCTAAATATTTACTTTAGGCAAGAAATGTGACTTGCAAAGTTCGAGAGCGTCTTCAGATACCCACATTGCATTATTTGCGATAAAGAAAGTCTCACGTATACCCTTTTTTCCAAGCTGCAAGGAAAGCCCGCGAAATAAAAAAAGAACCACGTGACTAGCGCATTCACACCCAGCAAACAGGCTGCTCTCAGCCGTGGTTTGAGCGAACGAAGTCAGCGGCGGCCGCGGCTCGCCGGCTCCGTTGCAGCGGTAGGCCGATAAGTTGGCGGTGGTTTCTTGGGCGCTCTCGAACTTTGCAAGCCGCATTTCTTGCCTGAAATCAATATTTCGGAATTCACTTAAATAATCCTAATCCACAAGTAGAGTAATTACGAGAGAAAAATTTTCTGTTGCGCGTAAGGTGACTGTCATCAATTTGCAACAGACTTCACTCGCCTGCCTCTAATATTGCACTTTTTAACCTTTGGCTAAAGATAGCTCGGACACCCGGTGTGTGTGTGTGTGTATATATATATTGTAGTGACGAGAGAAATAGACACAACGCCTGTTCGCTAGGCCGGCTGTTCTATCCTGTTCTTCGTGTTGTCCTCTTTCCCCCAGCCGATCTCGCGCCCGTGCCCGAACGCCGCTGTCTTCCTTACACTCGGCCACGCTGCGAAATTACATGGCGAGCTGCAGAAATGTTTTCGGGTGGACGAGATTGGCTGTGCCGCGCTGGTAGCCGCAGGCCCACAGGCCCTAGACGATGAAGTGAAAACGTCTCTGGCGGGCGGTACTGGCTGTGCCTGGGTGGGCGTTCTTTTGCACGCCACGACGTGTCTTGCAGAAATGCCGAATACTCAGGCGGTCGACCTTGGCTGTCTCGTTGTGGCCGCAGTTCTCGGCCACGCTGCGATTCGGTTTTGGGATCTGCCAGAAGGGTATCTGGAGAACGAGACTGGCTGCATCGCGGAGGCTGGTCTCGGCCACGAAGCTGGTCTCGGAATTCCGGCACTGCCGAAACAGCCGATGATGGAGCGGTGGATGAGAATACGGAGTTGGTCGATGCCAAGACGTCGAGCTGCTTCGACAGTTGCGTGAGGGCATGGAAGACCTCCGCGACTCTGTCGGGTGAGGCGCCTGATGTGCAGGAAATCACGTCCGCGGAGTATGCGGCTGTCGCAGTACTCACGCCGGCGAGATCCACGGCCAAGGGAGCGTGAACGGCGTCTCTTGGCGGCTCAGATGTTGGTAGAGTCTTTGGTACTCCATCCACGCCTATGGAAGCGTGAACTACTTTCCCAGAACACAGCGCGTGCGCCAAGAGGTCGTGAACCGGTAGCGAGGCGTCTGTAAACTGAAGTAAAGCCGCCGAGGAGGCCTGGACGCCGTCCCCAGACGGTGCTTTCAGCGCCGGCAGGTTGACAGGTAACGGGAAGTCATGGACGCCGTCCCGGAACGGCGCTTGTTGCGGCGGCAGGTAGGCAGGTTCCATGACGCACGAGCACAAGTGATGTCTGGCTTAAGACTCCGTTTTCGACGACTGCGCCATTGTAGTGACGAGAGAAATAGACACAACGCCTGTTCGCTAGGCCGGCTGTTCTATCCTGTTCTTCGTCGTTCTCCTCTTTCCCCCAGCCGATCTCGCGCCCGTGCCCGAACGCCGCTGTCTTCCTTACACTATATATATATATATATATATATATATATATATATATATATATATATATATATATATATATATATATATATATATATATATATATAAAATTTCGGCCATTCATATTTTCCTAAGGAATCAATGTACTCATCTCATGTTTGATAAGGCCGGTCCCTGATCGAGACGTCAGAATAAACATGATGTTTGTTACAGTTATATTTATTCATGTCATTAACCGAATATAGTGTCACGTGGTCGTCACGTCGACGAAGACAGCAGTCGGCGTTTGCAGGATGAAACTGTTTATTTGGCCGAACTTGTGGCCGGAAAATGAGAACTAGCACTACAGCAATACACGCTGAACAATGATAGCGGCGAACAGGGCGTCGTCCGTCGATCAACTGACAAGCGGCCAAGCGCGTCGGCTTTTATACAGGTGCTATCGAACTTTCCAGCAATATCGCTGGTGGCGGCGTTATCTCTAGACAAAGCTGGAACATTCGCGTGCGGGGCGCAATCTTAACAAAACGATCTACTACAGACGCGAAGTTTCTCGAACACTGTTTCGCGGACAGCGTCGAGCGTTGATAACCGTCCCTGCCGGTCAAACCCGAATTCATCAAAACAAGACAAGAAGTGGGAGTGGCAATAGATATGCGGGTTGTTTGTTAACGACAATCGAGCCCTCTTTTTTATTTTTTTTATTTTGAACAGCAATCAATCGTACCACTGCACGACCTTTACTATGTCAGAAATCGCTCACAGCCCTCCACAAATTAGTTTAGGTCTAGCGGCATTCTTCGTACTCATCAGTATTTTGCTTCATCGTGCTTTGCAGGTGCTTGTCGTACCCGGTGACGTGACGGTGCCAAATGAGTGCGCAAATGTTGTGCAGAAGACAGTGAATCACTTCGGAAAAATCGATATCCTAGTGAGTCAGTGTTCCATGAGCGGTTATTAAATTTCACAAATTGTGCGTTGTCTTTATATCTAGACCCAAAAAGAAGTGCGAATATTGAATGAGTAGGCCAAAAGTAAACATCAGCCCTTACGGAAGTTTATAAAATGTATTCATCAACATATGAAATTCATAAGCAAAATAAGCAATTGATCCACGGTATCAAATGGTAACTGTGTTTATCTCTTACACCTCTTGGAAATGCATTTGTTGAACCATGTACTTATGTTTTCTTTTGATAATGTTGCAGTAATTTTTGTATGCGTGTGTAATATACGAGGGTGGTCTGAAAAGTTCTCGGCCTCAATAAGAATCACGAGAGCGAGAACTTGTAGCACTCATGTGCACGTTCATACAACTCTCTGCAAGTCTCAGATGAAACGCCATCTAGTGCCGATTAGCAGTTTGGCTTTGACAGTCGATCATAGTGGGTGTAGTGTGAAGCACCGGAATGCAGGGAGAAGCTTGAGTACGGTGCGGTGATAAAGTTCTTTGTAAAAGAAGGTTTATCTCCGAATGAAATTCGCCAAAGGTTTGTTAAAGTTTACAAGCAAGATTCACCTTCATACTCCACAGTCAAGAAATGGGCTGCTGAGTTTAAGCGGGGGAGAGAGAGCATTCAAGATGACCCGCGCGAAGGGCGCCCAAAAAGTGCAACAACTCCTGCATTGATTGACCGCGTGCACAATATGGTTTTGGAAGACAGGAGAGTGAAGTTGCGTGAAATTGCCGAGGCTGTTGGCATCTCAGTGGAACGTGTATGTCACATTTTGCATAACGAATTACACATGAATAAGCTCTGTGCAAGATGGGTGCCGCGCATCCTTACTCCTGAGCAAAAACGCAACCGCATGACGGTGTCACAGCGTGCTTTGGAGCTGTATAACAAAAATCCAGCGGAGTTTTTGCGCAGATTTATAACAATGGATGAAACTTGGATTCACCATTACACACCGGAATCGAAACAACAATCAAAGCAGTGGACTGAATCCGGGTCCTCTGCACCAAAGAAAGCCAAGTCAGTTCCCTCCACAGGAAAGGTGATGGCCTCTGTTTTTTGGGACGCTAAAGGCATTCTGCTTGTGGATTATTTTGAAAAGGCTAAAACCATAACTGGGGAGTATTATTCTGACCTTTTGAATCGATTGGATCAGAAAATTCGTGAGGAAAGACCACGTTTGCAGAAGAAGAAAATCATCTTTCATCAGGACAATGCACCGGTGCACAAAGGACATCTTGCAATGGCTAAATTTCACGATTTGAAGTACGAATTGTTGGAGCACCCACCCTATTCTCCTGACTTGGCCCCGTCGGACTACCACCTGTTCGCAAAACTCAAAATCTTTCTTGGTGGGCAACGTTTTTCATCAAATGAAGAAGCGATTGCTGCTGTGGATGAGTACTTTTCAGGACTTCCACAAAGTCATTTTAAGGACGAAATCCTGGCTCTGGAATATCGATGGACCAACTGTGTAGAGTTGAGAGGAGACTATGTTGAAAAATAAAAATAATTTTGAAGGTCCAAAACGCTTTTTTCTACATCAGGCCGAGAACTTTTCAGACCACCCTCGTATATGCCACGCAATCTTTTTTTACTGGTTATGGTTTTGTTCCCCCTGTACGTAATATCTCTATGGCGGTTTAGGTAATCTGTGAATAAATGAATAATAAATGAATGAATAAATAATGGAAGTATTCTATGTATACTTGAGATAAATTTGTTGGTATTGGGCGTTTTCTAATATAACTCATTTTTTTAAGATACGAAACATGTCATCCGCAACGCAACGATAAACACAGCCACAGTGTACCCGTTTCAAAACTTGAAATATTCCACTTCAAACTCAACTCTCTTTGACCTCTTCCTCTGTATTGTTTCGCACTAAAAGAGCATAGTTTTTTATGGTCTAGTAAAATGTATCGACTAGCCCACCAACGTGTTCTTTTGGATGAAGACAGCTGCAGGAGCAAAATGAACTCAATTTTCGCAAGAGACCTAGATCATTAAGAGAGAAAATCTGCTTGGGCAATAAAGGTTGCTCCGTTGTTCCAATAAATTTCGCAGTTGTAAATTAAATGCTGAGATATTTTCCTTTCCCGTAATACTGTGATCTTTGCGCTGCGCAACTGCATTGTTTTCACAGAACAAAAGAAAAGAAACAATATATTTTGTGGCATGTTATTCTGATAAGATTGTAGAGAATACTGTCGTCCTGAAAATTCGTTTCAGGCGGACACGTCTCGTTATCTCACCGGCTGCGCTTCATAAAGTGCAAGACGTTTCGGAAGTTAGCTAGTCAGAACTTACCTTATGGAGGCACACTTCGAATAGGCGTTTGTATTTGCTGCCCAACCAGTCGGCGTCATCGAACCATCGAGTTAGGTGCTCCTCATAGAAGTGTACAAGGCGTGCAAGCGTGGACACAACCCAGTTAGATGTTTGTCCGTCATCCATTATCACAATCCACCATTTTGATGCTACGTTTTCCAACGTAATGGTGGATATTGTGGGGGACATGGAGGAGTCAAGGTGGGTGGCGTTCCGTGCTGCACTGAATGCCCAATATTTCAGGCTTAAGCTGTCCGCCCAACCGCGTGGGCAAATGCGAAATCTAAGAGCAGCTGTTCACAGTAACAGCTGCAGACGGTAAGAGTCCTCTGGGCCGGAGGGGCCCCGGGCCGTGTTCACCTCTTGGTGCGATTAACTGTTTTTTTTAGTCTCATTTCCGGGTAGTCAACTGGAGGCAGAGGTAAAGGTTCGCCACTTGCTTGGAGGGGGACAAAATATCACCCACCATGCCTTCGCCATGTCCGCTACAATGTCCACCGTTGCGATAAAACGCATTCCATCATTACGGTGGATTACAGTGATGGACGATGGACATATTTAAACAGGGAAGGGAAGAGAAGAAGACAGCACGAAAGACATTTATTTATATTTTTTGGGAGGGTTATGTTGCCCAACCTTAGAATTGTTCTTTTCGCGAAAAAAAATTATATATATATATATATATATATATATATATATATATATATATATATATATATATATATATATATATATATATATATATATATATATATATAGCGTCCGTGCTGCTTTCTTATTCTCTGCCCGCGTTTGCACGCGTTTTGTTTTTGAAGGTGAATACTGCTCAACTAGCTCAACTATATGTAGTTCGACCTAGTTGGATCAGTAAAATCTTGATGTCTGCCACGTAGAATTTCTTTTTTAACTTTACATGGCCTCAATAGAGCGGTAATTCGGGATAATTGATTGTTCATTATTGCGAAAAGAGTACAAAATGGACGAACTCAAAGGGACGTACGAGCACTCAGTTTTAACTGGTTTATATTTCCCAGCAACACAAAAACTATAACGCTGTCATCAATAAGAGGGACACAGAGTTACAGCATGCGCAGAGATCAGCTTTCTTTGTCAGGAAGGAATAAAGAAGGGGTGATGACAGAGCGACCTCTACATTTGTCTATCATTTCAACTTTCACTATCGCACGCGTAATCTGTTCCTGGCTTCTGGAGACGGAACACTGCTCGACAAACATGGGAACACACCCACAGTGATGAGCTAAATTGCGTCGCTTATATTTTTCTCCATTTCACTTGTGCTCAGATAGTCTAGACGTGAGGTACGTTTCCATCTGAACTCCGTCTAATTTACCGTAAGATAACGACACAACATTCACAGTGTCCGTGGCAACATATGTGCAGTTCGGTTCAGCGACTGTGCAAAAGCTAGAAGGGATGAACATTACATTATGCAATCCGACATGATAGACAAACTTGGTGAGCGTTGTGTAAGCTCCCCTTCAATTTTCGGGGCGAAGCATCTTAGTGTCTCGGCTTTTCGGCGTGTCATGTCGTCGTGACGGTCCATCGTGAGGGAGTATGCGCCACAGATATTGGGTAAATCCCACCACTCACCTCCGGTATATTACAAGTTAAAGGTTCGCCGTTACTGTCCAAAGCACTATGTTTGCCTTCGCACCGATCTCAGAACCCCGACCAAATTTACCATGGCGCTCATGTTTCTTATCTAAAACCTAAGTCAAGATGGGAGCCGACAGATGGATACACGGAGTGGGAGAGGTTGACCAAACAGGAGAAAGTGCGTCAGACAGGCTGGCCAACGTTTCGATAGGAAGACCTATCTTTGTCAAAGGCGCCTTGTCACCCTTGGCGTGTTAGTTTTAAAGGGTTAGTGTTGACTTCATGTCCAGCGATGGCGCGTGTTGCTGTTTTGTAATTGCTGCCTGAAAAAAGAAAACTAGAAAGGACAATGGTGTAGTCCTTGCCACATCATTTCAAGAAAGTTTGCAGCGGCGCTCAGGCCTCTCATCTCAGAGGTAAGGGGAGCTGCAAAGAAAAAATGAACAATATCACTTAAAGCGGACATGTGGGCTTTTAAAAGTACGCCGCCCACTTTTCCCGTCTGCAGTTGCCTTCCCCACCATCTTCTGCAGACCTTTATGATGGCTAGGCTCACCGCCCTTCTGCCACCTTTCCAAGTTGCTGTCATGCTCCGCTCTTTTCTTCGTCGTGCCTTTGGCGGCTCTCGCTTTGTTAGACCGCCCCCACCCTTCTTTTTTCCTTTGCAGCTACCCTTACCTCTGAGATGAGAGGCCTGAGCGCCGTTGCAAACTTTCTTGAAACGATGTGACAAGGGCTACACTCTTCTGCTTTCTAGTTTTCTCTTTCCGCAGGCAGCAATTACCAACAGCGACACGCACCACCGCTGGACATGATATCAACACTAACCCCTTAAAACTAACACGACAAGGATGACACGGCGCCGTTGACAAAGATGGGTCCTCCTATAGAAACGTCGGCCAGCCTGCTCTGAGGCACTTTCTCCTGTTTGTTCAACCAATCCCCCTTACCTAAAACCAGACACACAAACGTGAATTACTATGGTAACGTCATCTATTTGAAACACCACTTCTTCAAAAACATATCTGCACAGTAATGGCGGTTTACTCACCACCGGTCCACTAAAAATAAAGAAGGCAACAGTTAGCCCAACAAAGCCGATGACGTTAGTGGCACTGAACCTTTCGGTATGTTAGTTCCCTTCGTCATGTAGGGAAGAATAATAATAAGAAAAAAGTCACAGCTTCGCCGCAAGGGCGAAGCAATGAATGCGATAGCAAGAAACTAATGCTATACGAACTGATGCTCGCCAATGGATACTCTCAGTTTGAACAGCGCTCCTGTTGCAAAGGCGGCCAAAGCAGCGAAGGAAACTAGAGTGCTTCAAGTGTCGAGCTGTGACACTTGATAGTTCGCGCTCATCTTCTGTTTTAGGGGCGAAGCTCCTTAAGGCGGCACCCGTTCGTCCCTCGTAGTCGTAGTCGTAGTGCGTAACCAGTCTTACGCTTTGACCTCCAAGGTGGTGCCGGTGGGAGATATTTCCTGTGCGTTGTTGAACAATAAAAAATTCGCAGCGTGCGCGTTAACTAAAAGCCGAATTCTTCTGTCTCTCATTCCCCATTAGCAGCCATTGGCATGTTCCAGTAGGAAACGTTAGTAGCTAAAAGCCGACTACTTCTGTCTCTCATTCCCATTAGCAGCCATTGTTTACCTCCAAGGTAGTGCCTGGTGAGATTTCTCCTGTGCGTGATTAAACAATAAAAATTTTGTTCAAAACGCCGTTGGTTGATGAAATAAACCAACGAAAGATGCCAGATGTTTTGTAAAAGCAAAACGAAAGAACGCCAGATGTTTCTAAAGCAAAACGAAAAGACGCCAGCTGCTTGACGAAAGACGCCAGATGTTTTCTAAAGCAATGGTTTTCTAAACAATGAAAATTCACAGCGCACATGTAAAATTAAAGTGAGCTGCAAGTCGTCATAACTCATCGAACCTTTAGTATAAACGCGTCCGATCTCACGTCGGTGATGATGTACTGGGCAGAATTCACGGAAGATTCACGGTTTACCGATGAACCTCCGCAGCTTCGCCCACTCATCATCATTCACTCCGTGGATATGCTGTGATTTTTTTTCGTTTAGCGGCGTCCCTTGAGCTCGAGTGACTTTCGTACGCTCCGTAACATGAGCGCGGACATCCCGGTGAAAGCGTGAAACATCCCTCTTCCCCTCAGCACGAGAAAACCGCGCGAGCAGACAGCGGAAGGGCAAGCTTCTCCCTGCGCAAACATAACAAGAAGCAAGCGCGCTCGCCGACGGCTTTTAAATCCACCCGTCGCGCTCCTAACGCCATCTCGCTGGTAATGAAGAAGCGCTTATAAGCGCCTAGCGTCTCCGAGTCCGTCCAGCGGTAAATGGTGTGTATATAACGCTCGTCGTTAGCTACGTGGAGGATCTGCGTTTCGTGGCGTAGTGGATAGCGCCACTCGCTGCGGAGCAAGAGGTCCCTGGTTCGATTACGCGCTTCGGAAGCATTTTTCTGAATTATTTTTCTTTGGGGCTTTTATATATATGTTCATACTTATACATATACGGTGCATGACGGGCGACGGCGACGACAAAATTCAGCCGAGACTGTCCATATAATTGCTATTGCAATAAAACAAGAAGCACCTTAGGGTAAGCAGCATTGCGGTGCAATTTTCCGGCGACGTTAGTGGAGCTGAAACAACCTTCGCTACATACCCGGTTTCAGTCGTGGCACCACTTGTGCCTCATGAAAAAAATATCTCTCTCAAAACAGTGTGGTGAAATACCTCGGACAGGTCCTTCTTCTTCTGTCTCACATTGCCCATTAGCAGCCATTTTGCTGACGGAAAGACCGGCGCGGACTACATGCTTCGCTCCTCCCCAGGTTTCATGTTAGTGGAGCTGAAACACCCTTCTCTACATGCTTCGCCCGTACCGTTTTTTCTTCTTGAATACAAAAGGAATTTCTGCGCACGCTGCAATTCTATGCTCCTTGTGATGTCACCGCTATAAATTGTGTGTTTCAGGGACTAATTCACCAGTTGGAAGTCAGCGCTCGTGTGTCCCTTTGTGCTCGTCGGTTGTGCATAGGCTGTTTTGACGCGATAGCGCTAGAGAGCTCGTTTCACAGAAATTCTGCCATCGGCGTCGGCGACGGCGTCGTTTGTCAGCGAAAAATCGTCCGTGACCGAAAAATCGAGAAAGATGCAAATAAAATAAACAATCAAAACCTTCGGTCCCTTTGAGGATCGAACCAGCGCCGTTTGCGTGGCAAGCAGGTGTCCTACCACAAAGCCACGATGTTACTTGCAACCTCTTCGGAAAAAAACACTAGATAAATGCCATGTAGTGGAAGAAGTCTCCTTAGCGCATTTTGTTCGGCAGATGCCACGACGAAATGAGCCCATTCGGCGATTTGTAGGCGCAAATGCGAGGCCATCAAACTACGTTTTTTGTGTGACGCCGTGCCATGCTTCGAAAAAAACGGGGATAGTGCACCCATCGCCACTAAAAACAAACACACAGACTTGCAAACAGTTTCAAAAATGGACAAGAATATCCATTTAGCGGAACACGTATCAAGTAAACAGCAAACATCAGATAATGTGCTGCCATCTGTGAGACATTGCGAGAAACATGTCTTGACTACAGCAGAGCCTATAGACCACAACACAGCGAATTCCATGCGCATCGCCATATTTGCATCGCGCGTCGCGCCATCTATAGCACACGCGACGAAACAACATGCGCGGGCTGCCACGCCAGCAAACGCTACACAGAGCAAACGTGAAACTCCCGAAACTCAGCCCGTCGGAGAGCGTGTTTCGCGTCTTTGCTAGCCTGGACATTTTCGCTGATTTTATTGGAACATCAAGAACAACTTGCTCATGCAAGTCCACAATGTATACAGTAAGTGCTGAGTGGGCTGCGGAAGCAACCTCGTCAGATACGTACGCTGTTACATTTGTAAAAAAACGTTCTCGCTGTAGTACGCGTGAATCGTAATTGCAGTTCAGCTCGCGAAAGAGTGAAACGATGTGTTGCTGCCCCATATTACAAATTGTGCACAAAGTTATCTGAAAGCTCATTATTTCAACATGTATCGCGTAATAATTAGAGTACGCTTTACGGGTAGTTTCGTGGGACTTAATTTTTGTTTCACGAGCGCTCTTACAATAATGCGTCTTGCTCACAAAAGCGGGCTATCAGAGAGTATAAACTGCAGTATCGTTCAGCAATCCCTTTTGGAAACTACCTGCGCGATTTTATTCTTGTAACGATGGTGCTTTACAAGCGAAACTGTGCTACTCTTAGTTAAGCCGGTTAGCTACGCCTGCGACGTAAAGGACACTGGCGCGAGTACTGCTTACTTACGTGCCAATATATGTATTATGTGCAGCTGAATGCCTCGTGTCCAGATAAATTTGGGGACATCAAACACTGAAATGAAAGCACGAAATTCTGGCCAGCTGTTGAGGAGCACCACGCCATTTATTACCTTTTCAAGACGAAATCTCGAAGGCGTGGATGCCATCAAAAGCACTAAATTTTAATACTACGTTGAAAATGGCAAAGCATGCTGATTGCTTGTGCATGAAAGCGCTACCTTGCACTAGATTTTCGTCAAGGGAAACGCTCAAAGGTATGAAGTGCACCCCAACACAAAGCTCGCGGCTGCCTTCAACCCAGCTGCGTGTCACGCAAATTAGGTTCGCAAAATGAAATAGGTGGTCATCACACTGCAGAATACACGCAGTTAGTGTACTTACTCGCGCATTTTCACTCGCCTCCTAGTTTTTTTTTTTTTTTTGCTTGAATTGCAGTAATCCACTCGTGGCGAAGCTGAAAACACCCCACCGGAACTATTTCCGTGGCACGTCGTAATCGTGCAGACAACGCTAATATCCTCTTGTTGCGCTGCTTGTTTTGGCATCCAAAAACGATGCAGTAGTGCCCAGACGAGCTCTTATACGCTGATGCGGCGTGAACGCGTACTTTTTCGTACTTTAAAGCCCCAGAACTGCATCTTGCCCTGTTTACTTGGTGCAGCCCGCGCGCGCCTTGGCAGCCCCGTCAGCCCGGCGTCTGGGTGCGAGAGTATCCGCTCGGCTCGCCAGCAGCCAGGGTGCGAGACAGGCGTGCTCTGGTGTATATATTTCCGCCGTTCTAACACAGGGAAGTGCTTTAGATCGAAAGCCTGTACCATTGCTATAAATACATCGCGCGCGCGCGTGGGTGTGTCTGTGTGCGTGTGTGTCTAACAACACACAATAAGTATGCACTTAGTCGTTGAAGTGTGCACTAGGAGCCGGATTTCGCTATCGCGTTCAACTCTTAAGCTTAAGGGTCCCCATATTTTTTTACGATGTTCATATGCCGACAAGCACCCCATGTTTTGTTGTCGTCATGAAAAGCGGATGAGCCAATAGGAACTTAAAGGAAGCAAACTTGAGATTCTTCGGCAAGAATGACAAGACGTAGTTTGTAATCAAAGATGAAGAGGTGAATGTGTACATATCCAGTAATCCTAGCGTGGCGAGCGTAGCGTTCCGGTTATAAAGTAGAGACAACATTTGCTTGCTGCAGCCGGGGAGTTTCTCTTTTACAGGTGAACAATGCTGCAATTCTCGTTAGAGGATCTCTTCAAAGCGCTTCAATGGAAGATTTTGACAAAGCTTGGAAGACTAACTTTCGCGGTCCTCTCTGCCTGATGAAAGACGCTATGCCCTACTTACGGGAAACTAAAGGTACGCTTTCTTTTCCATTAATCCAGCTATGAATGAATATATGGGTGAAAAAAAAACTTTATCGTGGTCCTTTAGGTGGCGCTAGTTTCCGATCCCGAAGCGGGCCGTTCCCACGTTGGGACTGAAAGGCATAGCCTTTCGGCCGCTTCTCGGGCCCGTTGAACTGCTCATAGCTGTTATTTTAATGCAAGACAGCGTAGAGGGGCATCCCGAGACTCTTCATGTTGTCCTTGTCGATGCGTCACGCGGAGCCACGCCAGAGCACATGACCAAATATCTATGGTATCTTTATACTTATGGCGTGTTTAGGAATGAACTCTGGATAGATATTCTTCATTATACCAAGGGTACTTGCATAATTAAAGTGTTTCCGAGCGCGGTGGAAAAAGCACGAGCGACGCTCCCATGCATTACACCGCCGCAGTCACGCCTCACGCTGTCAGTGAACAATAAATAGCAATTAAATAAATTATGTATTTCGTGCAAGACTGCCGCAATTGTTCACAATTGCAAATGATATATTAGAAAAAAAGGGAAAGAAATTCAAATGCGAAAGTAACCAGCGGACAGTGCTGCTAACCGCTGGGTAGATGTATCGCGCTCGACTACAAGCTCTGTAGCGTTACACGCCCTATACCATGCTGTCCGTCGAAAAGACCGGTTTGGTTATGCCGCTCAGCCTGTTTTCGAGGGGCTCGGCATAGTGGTTGAAGGGTACCCATCCCGTTATGCGACCAGTTGCCATGGCGCTACTTCTCTCGCGCCCCCTATAACTAGCTCTCAGGAGAAAGCATCTATGAAAGCGTTAAAGCTATATTTAAAATTTATAAAGTCTGCGTAAAAATAGTCAAAAAATTAACATAAGAGCTCTGTAACAAGGACGTTTGTGAGAAGAATTATACAGGAACGATACAAAAGAAGTAATCGCTAAAAAAGTTCCGTCTTTAGCGTCTTGTGCAAACGGCAAAATTCTGTTCTTTGATCCTGAGGTGGCCTCTCATGGACAATTGAGTTCATATGTTTTCAATAACAGCTCTAAAGCATCGGCATAAAAACAAAAAGCAGCAAGAAATATATATATATATATATATATATATATATATATATATATATATATATATATATATATATATATATATATATATATATATATATTGTAGTGAAGAGAGGACGACGAAGAAACACACGAGCAAGCTAGCAAGCAAGCAAGCCGCAGTGTCAAGAGTAGCAGGGGACTCCAGCTCGCGCTTGCCCGGATTTTGGCTGCTTGACGCCCGCCGCTCTCCGACGCTCTACTCGAGACGCTTGTTGATATTCCCTGAAGACGCGTCAATAAACCACGTCACATTTGGTGGAGGTACGCGGATTCCCAGTACCAACCTGGACCTTCGCTCCCGGAAACTCCCCCCTGTTCGTGACGACATCGCCACCATGGCCGAGGAGACCCCTCTCCAGTCGGGACCTTCGGCAGTCCACGTCACCTGCGGCGCCGTGTATCGCCAGCGAGATCCACCCATCTTTACCGGCTCAGGTGACTCGGACGTGGAAGAATGGCTCTCGAAATACGAACGTGTTAGTGCCAGCAACAAATGGGACGACCAAATGAAGCTTGGTTACGTCCAGTTCTACCTTGCGGACATCGCCCAGCTGTGGTATAACAACCACGAGAGCGAGATTCCCACTTGGTCCGTCTTTAAGACTTTCATTACGGACGTTTTCGGTCGGCCTTCGGCTCGCAAGCTTCGGGCAGAGCAGCGCTTGCGTCAACGCGCGCAGCAAACCGGCGAGAACTTCACGGGCTACATTGAGGATGTGCTGAACCTCTGCAACCGCGTGAACTCTACCATGACCGAAGAGGATAAGATCAAGCACATCCTGAAGGACATCGAGGACGATGCTTTTCAGATGCTCTTCGCAAGGAATCCCACCACAGTCGCTGCACTCGTCTCCTTGTGTCAGAGCTTTGACGAGTTGCGTCGGCAGCGCTCGATCGCGCGCCAGGCCCTCACGACGACCGACACGCTATCTAGCTTGCACGTTACTGCTCGCCCTGCCTATCAGCAGCCGCTGTTATCCACCATCAAGGAGTTTATCCGCGAAGAGGTAGCGCGTCAGCTTTTATTACTACCTCTCACGAACGAGCCGGTGCAGACTTTGGCCCCTGACCTTCAACACGTCATTCGGACCCAAATTGCTGAGCAACTACCACCATCTATACCCCAACAAACACTCGTCACTGCGCCGCTCACTTACGCAGCTGTCGCTGCTCGGCCCCCTCAGCAGCCTATGCCGTATACCAGACCTGCGATGCCAACCCCTGCGATGCCAACCCCTGCGATGCCGACCCCTGCCTCGCCGCTGACCACGACTTCTTCGCCGCTTCAATACGCGGGGCCCTCGCCTTCGTTTTTCCGCCGTCAAAACGTGTGGCGAACGCCGGACAACAGGCCCATCTGCTTTGCCTGTGGTGTCGCTGGACACGTCGCTCGCCACTGCCGCCGTTGCCCACCTTCTTTCTTCGACACCGTGGCCACACCTGATCCCTCGTCGTCACGCACACCACCTAGGTACGCCGCTGATAATCGACCATCCTTCTCCAATCGTCGATCACCATCTCCTCGACGACGCTCTCTGTCACCCATGCGTCGTCGCTCAGCTACAGAGGAGGGAAACTGATTCCTGCAGTTCCGGAGGCAAGAGCTGCTTGCAAGTCGAACTGCCCAAGGCATCCATGTGTTTCGCCGCCAAATGTTATAGACGTCGATGTCGAAGGAACCGCCGCAGTTGCGCTTATTGACACAGGGGCCGCCGTTTCCGTCATCTCTGAGACACTGTGCCGCAAGATAAAGAAGTTGAAGACGACGCTATCAGGACTAATGCTCCGTACTGCCAGCTCACAGTGCATTGCGCCGTCAGCTGTCTGCACTGTGCGAATCACCATACAAGGCGCATTTTACGTGATCGAGTACTTTGTGCTACCGTCCTGCTCCCACGACATTATTCTCGGTTGGGACTTCCTATCGAGTCATAGCGCCATCATAGGCTGTTCTCGTGCAGAAGTAGCTCTTATGCCGCCGCAGACCACTCTTTCATCGGAACCTCCCCACAAACTAGTCGTCGCTGAGGACACAGATATACCCCCAAACTCGTGGACCCTCGTAGCACTGACCTGTACGACTGCACCAGACGGAACAGCGCTCTTTGCCCCGTCGGACGTATTTCTACGTCGTCGCGGCTTACGACTGCCCTTTGCAGTCCTATCGAATAATTCTGGCGCTACGATAATGCTCGTTGCCAACTCGCTGACGTACGCCGTTACCTTGCTTCGCGGGGAATCTTTGGGGCACGTACAAGACGTCGACCTCTTGCGTTCCCTGGACTTCTCTGAGGACCAACGCCACCTTCAGCTGAACGCCATGACGTCACCTGTTCCCAACTCTTCAGCCCCAGATAATTTCCGCCCTTCAATCGCCGACGATCTACCACCATGGCATCGCAGCCAACTCCTCGTCCTCCTGCAAGACTTGCGCTCGTCCTTCGATAGTGCCCAGCCAACCTTGGGCCATACGACGAGCGTCACACACCACATCGACACCGGTTCACATGCTCGCTTACACCAACGACCCTATCGAGTTTCCGCGGCAGAACGGCAAATTATCAACGAACAAGTCGACGACATGCTTAAACGCGCAGTGATACAGCCGTCCCAGAGCCCCTGGTCCTCTCCTGTCGTACTTGTGCGCAAAAAGGATGGATCAATAAGGTTCTACGTTGACTATCGCCGCCTCAATAAGATTACTTGAAAGGATGTGTACCCGTTGCCACGCATCGATGACGCTCTCGATTGCTTACAAGGGGCAGAATATTTCTCGTCTTTAGATTTACGCTCAGGTTACTGGCAAGTACCGATGGATGTCACCGATCGTGCGAAGACTGCTTTCGTCACTCCTGATGGACTCTACGAGTTTAACGTCATGCCGTTCGGATTTTGCAACGCCCCAGCTACCTTCGAACGAATGATGGACAACATCCTTCGCGGCTACAAGTGGAACACCTGCCTTTGCTACCTCGACGACATCGTAGTCTTTTCTAGGGATTTCCCTACTCACCTTGTCCGCCTACGTGAGATTTTGACGTGCCTCACCTCAGCTGGTCTTCAACTCAACATCAAAAAGTGTCATTTTGCGGCGCGCCAGTTGATACTGGGTCACGTCGTCTGCAAGGAAGGCGTTCTTCCGGACCCAGCGAAACTCCGGGCCGTTGCCGAATACCCCAAGCCCACTTGCATGAAGACGCTTCGAAGTTTCATTGCGCTGTGTTCCTATTTTCGCCGATTTGTTCGCGACTTCGCTTCCATCATCGCCCCTCTTACGGTCTTTTGACAACTTCTAATGGCCTGTCTGCTTGGTCAAGAGAGTGCGACACATCTTTCGAAACGCTACGGCGCTTACTGACATCGCCTTCAATACTTCGTCACTTTGACCTTGATGCGCCAACGGAAATCCATACTGACGCCAGCGGCGTCGGCATTGGTGCAGTACTGGCTCAAACGAAACCGGGATACGAAGAATACGTCGTCGCTTACGCGAGTCGAACTCTCAAGAAAGCTGAGTGCAATTATTCGGTTACTGAGAAGGAATGCCTTGCCATAATTTGGGCTTTGGCTAAGTTTCGCCCGTACCTCTATGGCCACCCTTTCGACGTCGTCACGGACCACCATGCTCTATGTTGGCTCTCATCGCTGAAAGATCCATCGGGACGCCTCGGTCGTTGGGCGCTTCGGCTGCAAGAGTACGACATTCTTGTTGTGTACCAATCAGGCCGCAAGCACTATGATGCTGATGCGCTCTCCCGCTCACCGCTAGCGTCCGACACAGCTTCCCCATCAGCTTCCTTGTCGCCAATCGACGTCGCAGACATGTCGTTGTAGCAACGCAAGGATGCGTGGGTTTGCCACATGCTCGACTTTCTGGCTGATCCATCAGCTTACCCCGCTTCAAGAACTCTTTGTCGCCAAGCGCGCCATTTCGCTATTCGAGATGGTCTCCTCTATCGGCGGAATTACGCGTCTGATGGTCGGAGGTGGCTCCTTGCGATACCTCGCCACATGCGCATGGAAATGTGCGCTGCTTTTCACACCGACCCGCAAAGCGCTCACGCCGGCGTTCTCAAGACCTACAACCGCCTGCGTCAGCGATACTATTGGCGCGGACTGTATTCATGTGTGTGCAAGTATATCCGCACTTGCACCGCCTGTCAGCGACGAAAGGCTCCACCCCAACGACCAGCCGGTACACTTCAGCCTCTCCCGTGCCCGGCGCGTCCGTTTGACCGCGTTGTTATTGATTTATACGGCCCGCTTCCCTCGACCACTTCTGGGAACAGATGGATTATTGTCGCCGTAGACCACCTCACGCGTTACGCAGAGACTGCAGCTTTGGCCACAGCAACAGCCAGAGAAGTTGTGTTTTTCATTCTACGCAACTTCGTCCTGCGCCACGGCGCCCCGCGCGAAATTTTGAGCGACAGAGGACGTGTTTTCATGTCCGAAGCTATTGAAGCATTGCTCGTTCAGTGCAATATCGTTCACCGCATGACGACCGCATATCATCCACAAACCAATGGCCTAACCGAAAGATTTAATCGCACTCTCGGTGATATGCTGACGATGTACACCGCATCCGACCAGGCCAACTGGGACACCGTTCTTCATTTCGTGACATACGCGTACAACAGTGCTACGCAAGCCACCACAGGATTCTCACCGTTCTTTCTTTTATACGGATGAGAGCCATCATGCATGCTGGACACCATGCTTCCTTACACACCTGACGTATATGAGTACAGCCCAATTTCCGACTTCGCAAGGTACGCAGAAGATTGCCGACAGTTGGCCCGTTCATTTACGGCAGAAGACCAAGGTCGCCAGAAGCTTAGGCGCGACGACGACGGACCTCTTGCTGCTTTCAAGACAGGTGCTCTCGTCTGGCTTTGGGTACCGCCGAACACTCCTGGATTTTCCTCCAAGTTACTAGCCCGATACCACGGCCCCTACCGCATTCTTGCTCAGACTTCTCCCGTCAATTACGAGGTCGAGTCCTTGACACCATCTGACGACTTGCGCCGTCGCGGCCGAGAAATCGTCCACGTGTCTCGCATCAAGCCTTATTATGACCCCGCTATCTTGTCAACGCCTTAAGCCGCCAGGATGGCTCCGCTATTCCCCGGCGGCCAATGTAGTGAAGAGAGGACGACGAAGAAACACACGAGCAAGCTAGCAAGCAAGCAAACCGCAGTGTCAAGAGTAGCAGGGGACTCCAGCTCGCGCTTGCCCGGATTTTGGCTGCTTGACGCCCGCCGCTCTCCGACGCTCTACTCGAGACGCTTGTTGATATTCCCTGAAGACGCGTCAATAAACCACGTCACAAAAAAAATATCTATATATATATATATATATATATATATATATATATGTGTTCTTGAGGGTTTACCTGGATTCGGTTGTGTTATAGGTGTACAAGTGAAGCGGACGAACAAATGACAAACGATGCTTTAATTCTAACGTTGCGTCCGTGGACCAGCCTTCGTAGTGTACGCCCTGACGGAGGCCGGTCCCCGGCTGCAACGTTGGCAATAAAGGCATCGTTTTTTGTTCTTCCGCTTCACTTGAGCACCAATATATATATATATATATATATATATATATATATATATATTGAAACGGGTATGAGCCGAGCGAGAAGAAGAAGAGGACGTAAACGGGTCGAGCCTACCGACGCCATCATTACCTGACCATCAACCTCGCCCCGTAAATAAACATAATTCAACCGCACCCGCAACAGTTTTGTGGTGGAGGTGCTGGGTACTTCGATCGAGACGACGGAGCCGCTGCCGCTAGGTCTACGCCGAAGCCGACGCCTCGCTCGACTACCTCCGACACTACCGGGGACACTACCGATGTCCAACAACGGTGACCAACAGTCGTCACCGACTCCTCCGGCGCGGACAACCGGCGGCTGGATGCGTCAGATGGAGCCACGCCCTTTCTCTGGAAAACCCGGCGAGGACGTGGAGGAATGGCTTACCCACTATAAGCGTGTAAGCAAGTGCAACGGCTGGAACCCCACGGCTCAGCTGGAGCATGTCGTTCTCTTCCTGACAGACACTGCGCTGGTGTGGTTTGAGAACCACGAAGAATCATTAACAACCTGGGAGCGCTTCGCTACTGAAATCACAGAGTGCTTCAGAGATTCTACCACGAAGAGGAAGCGGGCGGAGCAGACATTGCTTCAGCGTGCTCAAGTACCAGGTGAGACCTGTACCACGTACATAGAGGCGATCCTGAAGTTGTGTAAGACGGTGAATCCTCGAATGTCCGAAGAGGACAAAGTTGGGCACCTTGTCAAAGGTATTGCCGAGGATGTATACAACTACTTGATTGCCAAGGAGAGTCTCGCCTCGGTCGCTGATGTCATGAAGCATTGCCGCACATTTGAAACCTTGAAGCTACGCCGCATCACGCCCAAGTTCGGCAGGTTAGCAAATGTGGCGACTGTAGCAAGCATTGAGGACAGCTACAGTTTTCAATTTGACTTTGCAGCAATTGTGAGGCAAATTGTCCGCGAAGAACTGGAACGACACACCAAATCGGCGGATGTCGAACAGCCGGTTGCGCTTCTAACCAACACCACGAACCGCATCGGCTGTATCCGCATTGTCGGCCATGTCAGGCGGCGCAGACTTCGAGTCGACCAGGTGCGACAGCACCGAAGTTCCTTGCCCAATGACACGACGCACGACCAACGCACTCGTAGGGGATACCACGAATCGGCACTCAGAAGACCGTGTTTTCTACACGCAGCGTCCCAGAGCTTATCCCGAAGCCTACAACGTCGGTCGCCCATCGCCTGTCTGCTACAGCTGTGGTGCCGTAGGTCACATCTCTCGTTTTTGTCGCCGGCGACGCCAGGCAAGATACGGCCCACCCCCGACTTGGCCTAACCTTGAACAAGGAATTTATGACGATCATTGGCCGACAGAACTCAGGGAAGTAAACACCACAGACTCGCCACCCAGGAATACCTTCCGTCATTACAACAGAAGGAGTGACTCGCCAGCTTCCGACCGTAGCCTGACGCCACCGACCAGGACGCCAACGCCGTTCACCGTCACCACGGCGACGTTCTACGTCACCACCATCGTCGGGAAACTAGCCGGCGCGGCCGATGCAGGTAAGGTCGCCGGCCAGTCTCCGTCTCTGCGAGCTACTCCTCTTCCTATTGTGATGGTCAAGAACAAAGTGTGTGTGTAATTGATAGTGTGCCTGTCACTGCGTTAGTCGATAGTGGTGCTACGGGTTTCCGTCATGAGTGTGACTTTCAAAAAAAGGCTTGATCGGAAAGTTATGTTCCCGTGGAATGGTGGTGTGACATTTCGTGGTGTCAGCGGAGAGTGTCTTGTTCCCCTTGTATATGTGTTGCAAGTGTATTATTCGGCGAAGAAGATCCTCATCACGGAATTTCTTGTTCTACCACGGTGCACTAATTATGTGATTCTCGGGATCGGCTTTCTTCAGGACTGTGGTGCTTCCGTTAACTGTGGCACAGGCGAAATTACGTTGAATGGCGCGCTTCTCTCTACTCTTGCCAATACATCCTTACCAGAGGAAAACTATTTTGTCGTATCGAACGATCGCTTATAGCGCCGTGGTCTCTATCGCGTGTTCCTGTTAGTGTTGCTGCGTCCGACCTTTCATCGTTCGACGCCCAAACCCAACCACTTGCGACGGGTTGTGTGAAGAAAGATGTACTTGTGCCGCGTTCTCTTCGTGACTGTTGTGAATGGCGCCTCAAATTTGTGGGCTTTCAATTGTTCTTCGGTGCCTGCTGTTCTCCCGCGCGATATGAAGCTCGCTAAATTGACGAGGTTACTAACAGCTCTATCACAGTTTTAAGCGAGGAGGAGCAGTCTCAAAGAAGCGACCCCCACGAAGCAGTTCCGAAGAACAGGTCTTACGGATGATCAGCAAGTCGCTGCCCTCACATGAACGCCACGCTCTTGCACGAGTCCTTTTGACACATCTTTCTGTCTTCGACTTCACACAAGGGGGACACGGAGGCTTCACTACACGTTCTCGTGCTCACCACAGAATTGACACCGGATCTGCACACCCGATTCGTCAAAAGCCATTACCGCGTGTCTTCGACAGAAAGGACAGTTATAGCAGAACAGGTGACGGACATGTTACGAAAGGGAGTTGGAAAGAGTCATCTAGTCCGTGGGCAGCACCAGTGATCTTGGTAAAGAAGAAGGATGGATCGTGGCGTTCTTGTTGATTACAGAAAACTAAACTCGGTCACCAAAAAGGATGTGAATCCGCTTCCTAGCATTGATGATGTAATCGACTGCCTACATTCCGCTGCCTACTTTTCGTCGCTGGATTTGCGATCAGGGTGTTGGCAGATACCCATGCACCCAAACGACAAGGAGAAAACGGCCTTCGTGACGCCTGACGGCCCTTTATGAATTTAATGTTATGCCGTTCGGCCTTTGTAATGCGCCAGCAACGTTTCGAACGATTTATGGCACTATACTTCGTGGACTTAAATGGGGAACGCCTCAGTCTCGTTTTGGATTGCGTAGAAATGGCCGGCTTGATCCTAAACTCAAAGAAATGTCGTTTCGGTGAAACGGCGACGTTAGTACTTGGGCATCTCGTGGACAAAAACGGTGTGAGGCCAGACCCACGAAATGATCGAGGCCGTCAGCTCGTTCGAACCACCTAAGATGCGTGCGGGAGCTAGGAGCTTCTTTGGGCTTATGCTCATATTTTCGTCGATTCGTTCCAAGGTTCGCAGACGTGGTGCATCCCCTAACATGTCCTTCTCCAAAAAGACGTGCCTTTCAAGTGGATTTTTCGGCTTGCGACGAGGCGTTCCGCCAGCTAAAGTTTCTGCTAACGTCGTGGCCTATATTGCGTCACTTCGATGCGTCTTCGCCGACAGAAGTGCACGCCGATGCTAGTGGGCATCGGCATCGGTGCCGTAACTAGTGCAGCGTCATCAAGGGGCCTGAACACGTCGTCGCTTATGGCTAGCCGCTCTTTCAGTAAGGCTGACGCAACTACTACCGTCACAGAACAAGAATGCTTGGCAGCTGTTTTCGCGGTACACAAATTCCGACCTTATATCTACGGACGCCCGTTCACAATCGTCACCGACCACCACGCTTTATGCTGGCTGGTGAATCTCTCGTGACCCAAGTGGACGACTTGCACGTAGGGGCTCTTCGACTATCAGGAGTACGACTTCGTCATCTCGTACAAGTCTGGACGTCACCACGCCGATGCGACTGTCTCTCCCCGCCTTCCTCTGACGACGACCGAGTGTGACGAGAGACAGTTTTGATGACTGCTTTGCCCCCATTTCTGCCATTTTCCCAGACTCGACGACTTTCAAGACAGAACAAAAAAATGATATTGGTTTGGAACACTATTCGTCGCTGCAACGCGTCCTGGAGCCACCGGTCGCTTTTGTGTCCGTGACGGCTTGCTTTTACAAGACGAATTATTCGGCTAAAAGGCGCACGCTTCCTTCTGGCGTGCCTCAGAGTCTACGATTGGAAATACTTAGAGCCATGCACGACGATGCGACGCTGGTCACTTCGGGTTCATCAGAACGCTGAACAGGAGCGCTTTTTCTGGGCCAGAATGCGAGACACCGTCAAGCACTATGTCGCAAGTTGCGAACAGTGTCAACGCTACAAGCCGCCCTTCGACTCTTCCGCCAGGTCTTCTCCAACCTACCTGTCACCGCCTAGTCTACCATCTTGAAACAAGTGGTATTGATCTTTAGGCCCCATTTCCACGATCATCTAACGACAATCGATTGGGTGATAGTATGTGTCGACCATCTGACCCGCTACGGCAGAAACAGGCGGCCATACCCATCTTCGACAGCTGCGTGCGTTGCGAATGTTTTTGCTTCGATTTATTATTCTTCGACATGGTCCTCCCCGTGTGATCATTAGTGATCGTGGTCGTCAGTTCGTCGCGGACCGCCGTAGATAGAACTGGTTCGTCTGTGCAATTCGCAGTTCCGCCATTCATCGCCTTATCACCTCAGACGAATGGGCTTGTAGAGCGTACGAACAGAACTCTGACTAACATGTTGGCCATGTACGTATCTTCCGACCACAGACTGGATGATGTTCCTCCCTTCATCACTATGCCTACAATACTCCAAAAGCAGAGACGATCGATACAGTCCATTTACCTCCTTTACGCACGTCCACCGCTAAGCTGCATCGACACGATACTACCGTTGACTTTCATAGCGACTACTCTGTCGCCAGAACGCTGTGTCTTGCCGCGAAGCCCGGCGGATTGCTCGCCTTCGTACTGTGCATCGCAGCAGCGATCAAAAGAACGCTATGACAGCCCATCAGGCTGTCTCGTACTGTAAAGGAGACTTCGTGGTTGTGGACCCCGCAACGTAAACGTGGCTTATGCGAAAAGTTTTTACGCCAGTACACGGGCCCATTTGTCATCGTTTGATCGCTTGAGCGATTGACGTACGTGGTGGCGCGCTTGACGTCAGCTGGCCGTCGGTCAAGCCGGACCCAGCTGGTACATGTTGCCCGTCTTAAGCGGTTTCACTCACACATACTAAGTGATCGGACTCGCCCAGCGGCTTCGTCCGGGAACCGGGGAATGAAACGGGTATGAGCCGAGCGAGAAGAAGAGGACGTAAACGGGTCGAGCCTACCATATATATATTATATATATATATATATATATATATATTATAGATATATTATGTATTATTATATATAGAATATATATATCCCTTTGGATGGGATACGTGCTCGGCTATGAGGCCAGGCGTTTATTCATTGCTCGCGCACTGTTTCTTGTGTGCTTTCCTGCCATCGCTTGTTACGTCACACAATTACCCCTCCCTACGAAAGCATGCAAGAGTCACAAGCATCAAAAAATGAACAAAGAGAATATTATACGTGAAAAATGTCCAAATAAGCAATGGATAGCGCCGTGTTCGAAAGAAGTTCATAACCTCACTAGAACTTTCATAGTTGAGCTCGGTGGCGTCCAGAAGCGCTCGGTGGACGAGGCTGCTGTTCCGCATACGATAATAGAAGCAAGACCTGCACGTGTACGCTGGTGGTGACGCTGTTGGTAGACAAGTCACAAATGAACCATAGTGGAACACTTCGCAGCGC
Organism: Rhipicephalus sanguineus; assembly: GCF_013339695.2. Lineage (NCBI taxonomy): Eukaryota > Metazoa > Arthropoda > Arachnida > Ixodida > Ixodidae > Rhipicephalus > Rhipicephalus sanguineus. Next base: position 146,323,685 of record NC_051179.1, on the reverse strand, counting down.
CGGCAGCTCGGATGTCGTAGGCTTTGGTTTGTCGTGACGGATACACATGCGGTGCTTCCGCTTTCTGTGTACGTTGAACGAGGCGGATGGGACATTCGCTGTGTTGTCGCACATGAAAGGGAATAGTTTTGCTCTTTTTTCTTCGTTTTCTCTGGTGTGGTCTATGATGGTTTTTATTCGCAGGCACGTATTGATATCTGACTTTCACAGGGTCTGTGGTAGCGTTTCTTTCTGTGAATATGTCTCCAGTTTTATATCTTGTTGTTTTGAGTGAGACACTTGAATTTGCCTTCGCTTCAGTCACCTCCCTTTGAAAAGTCTTTCTCTACACCGCGAATGTGCTTCTGATGTTTGTTGTTGGCATTGTAGGAGTACTAGTTGCTTAAATTGCTAAGTTGCTTTTGCTGGCCTGAGGAACACCAGGTGGCGTAGAGCCGTGAGGACGTGCTCACATCGCGCCCCACTTCTTGAAACGCTTTCATGCGGAAATTTCAGCCAAGCCCACTTTAAAAGTCCATCTCCTTTTTCGTGAAGTTGCTAGGATTCGAAGTACCCAAAATATGGGACCCGGACCCTCCTGACGGGAGGCTATCAACATTGGAGAAACGAGGCGCACAGACGCAGCTCACCCTGAAACGGCTTCGGATGGCGGCACCGGGACGCTAGCATGTGCGGGGTGTGGCGACGAGGGTGTGTGGGTGGACTGGCTAACAACCATACAACCGAATTTTTCGGCCGTCGTAACACATGCTCGTGTACTTATGTTACTTGGCATACAAATGCTTCTTCTGCAAGTGGCCCTGACGGCAGGCCCGTAACTGGGGGGGGGGGGGGGGGTTGAGGGGGTTCTGACCCCCCCCCGAAATTTTTTGGTGCTTTAACTTTTCGGGTGATACTAAAATATTTACACGCCTTCACAGCGACCACCAGCTGCCAAAGTTACACTGCAACTTTCCTGGCATTGCTTCCCGCTTCTTCCTTTCTTCAAACCTACCCTTTTACCAGAACACCTCAGCGCTCCCTCCCCGCACGCGCACCTGCCCTATTGTACAGCTTTGCACTTCGCCCTCGGGTTCCTTCGAGTCTTTTTTTTCGTCTTTTTTCGTGTACGCTGGTGGTGACGCTGTTGGTAGACAAGTCACAAATGAACCAGTGGAACACTTCGCAGCCGGCAGCTCGGATGTCGTAGGCTTTGGTTTGTCGTGACGGATACACTGCGGTGCTTCCGCTTCTGTGTACGTTGAACGAGGCGGATGGGACATTCGCTGTGTTGTCGCACATGAAAGGGAATAGTTTTGCTCTTTTTTCTTCGTTTTCTCTGGTGGGGATGGTTATTCGCAGGCACAGTATTGATATCTGACTTTCACAGGGTCTTGGTAGCGTTTCTTTCTGTGAATATGTCTCCAGTTTATATCTTGTTTGTTTTGAGTGAGACATCTTGAATTTGCCTTCGCTTCAGTCACCTCCCTTTGAAAAGTCTTTCTCTACACCGCGAATGTGCTTCTGAGTTTGTTGTTGGCATTGTAGGATACTAGTTGCTTAAATTGATAAGTTTGCTTTTGCTGGCTGAGGAACACCAGGTGGCGTAGAGCCGTGAGACGTCTCACATCGCGCCCCACTTCTTGAAACGCTTCATGCGAATTTCAGCCAAGCCCACTTAAAAGTCCATCTCCTTTTTCGTGAAGTTGCTAGGATTCGAATACCCCAAAATATGGACCCGGACCCTCCTGACGGGAGGCTATCAACATTAAAAACGAGGCGCACAGACGCGCTCACCCTGAAACGGCTTCGGATGGCTGCACCGGGGACGCTAGCATGTCGGGTGTGGCGACGAGGGTGTGTGGGTGGACTGGCTAACAACCATACAACCGATTTTTCGGCCATTATCTGACGAAGTCAGAAGCCAACGGTGAGCGACATGTACCTCACTTTCGGACATAGTCCTATCAGCGGAGAGCGCAGGTAGGTCCAATCCCCTGTTTCTGCTGAGCATGCATAACGACGCCCAACGATTCTTCGCCAGTGTGGTTGAAACGAGAGTTTCCCGGCCCATTTCGGGTGTCGTAGATTCATCCAAACGACGCGAGTAACGTCTCGGAACAGGTGGAATCAAGTGACGAATGCGGGCATCCAGTGACGCGTCTCGATAACGAGAAAGACGACGACGCAGGTCTCTCGTACGTGGACGGAGGACGGCTGGCCCACCATTATTCACGCAGACGAAAAACGAACACTAACATATCCACGGGTGAATGATGAAGAGCTTGGGCGAAGCTCCTGAAGCAATCATGTGCACACTGTGAAATGTTCAGTGGTTTTCGACAAGCAGTAATGAAAGCGATACGCCCTTTGATTAATTTCCTTTTGCCGTTTTTCCTTCTTTTTTTTATTTTTCTTTTTTATATTTATTTTATTATTTTTATTTATTTTAGACTTTTTATATTTTCATTATTTATTTATTTTTTTTTATTTTTTCTATCTCTATGGGACAGCCCATGTATTATACTGTTCGGGAGATACTGCCGCGGTTACGCCTGACATGGGACAAGGTTCACTACGAGGACCTACGCCCTACAAATCGGCAGATCCCACGCACCGTGGAAATCGATGTTATGCGAAGCATGCGCGAGATGGTAACTGTGGCGTAATTTTCCACATGAGCGAAACGTGCAAGTGGTAAACGGCCACTCTATTGGAAGAGTCGCATATGTATATAACCAGTTTTTTACATCTTATGGCAGAATTACGCAAATACCACGACGAGAGAAGACGGGAGACGTTGCGCTCGTTCGTCTCCCTCTTCTCTCGTCGTGGTATTCCGCTAATTCTACCGTAAGAATGAACCAACTCGCCCAACAAGTCACAATACTCAGTTTTTTTTACAGTTGCGTCACGATGCCAACACCAACATGGGTGTTACGAACACTAGACGCGGTAAGCTGATATGTAGGCTTTATTTTTTAGTACTGGATAGCACGAATCCGAACAGGACAAAGAAAGAACGCAGATGCACATGACAGGCGTTGCTCGCGACCGAGCTTGATTCAGGAAAGTTTCCCTAGATATATGAGTGGCACGCGCAGTCACAGGTACTTACAGTCACGGTTACAGCTGTTATCCTTGCTTATAATTGTCCGTTATGGCGAGAACGCACGCACGTTTCACGAACCGTGTGCATGTGTAGAAGGGGTTCTTCACAGTTCTTGCACAAGATTATGACCACCGTGATTAGTGAGCACGAGCAGTTGGACCGGACTAGTTAATCGGATTCGTTCGTGATCGCGGCTGTGAGGAGACTAAGTGTGGTGAAGTGCAAGGTTAGGCAGCTGGGGGAAATCCTGGATGCCTCTTACGATTAAATGATCTATGATGCCTCCTGTCGTGGACGTGGCAGCGAAGGTTTTTCATGCCCTGTCCACATCCAAGCCGTCTTTCACGCAGTATAAGGACCAAGCGTTGTTGGGTCTTGATAAATCAATGTTGTAGTCACCGGTAATGATGAGACGCCTCGTTCTCTCAGCAGATTTATGGTAAGAAGCGTTTACCCCGAATTATGCGTAATCCACGTGGTCCACGTTGCGGACCACGTGCATGAGTGGATGATAGTCGAGCGTCTTCCAGGGGTGTTCCGTCTTCAGCCTCCTCACTTTCATCGCGTCTGGCGCGTTGGTGTAGCGGTTGCGGTGCTCGGCTGTTGACCCGAAGGTCGCGGGTTCGATCCCGGCCACGGCGGTCGCATTTCGATGGAGGAAAAATGATTTATGCCCGTGTACTGTGCGATCTGGGTACATGTTAAGCAGACCCGATGGTCACAATTTCCGCAGCCCTTCGCTCTCAAATCAGATCGTGGTTTCGGGACATAAAACCCCAACAATTATCATTATCACTTTTCTTGCGTGTCAATGTCTGTGCTCGTGGTTACTGGTAGGTTAGACTGTGTATCACCTGTGGCACAAAGCCGCATAGCACGAACTCTGGTATACGGGTATGTGCCACACGTGACTGAGAGAAAGGTTTTTATGACGTGCGACAGGTGTTTTTTGTTAGTCATGTCATGACCAATGAATCGTGTTCGTCATACACAGATCCCTTGCAGTGCCAATTTTGGTATGTTATAAATTATGAAGACGACCAGGAGAGTGCCCAGACATAGGCGGCTAGATAGATAGATAGATAGATAGATAGATAGATAGATAGATAGATAGATAGATAGATAGATAGATAATAGATAGATAGATAGATAGACAGACAGACAGACAGACAGACAGACAGACAGACAGATAGATAGATAGATAGATATACGATAGATATAGATAGATAGATAGATAGATAGAGATAGATAGATAGATAGATAGATAGATAGATAGATAGATAGATATAGAAGGATAGATAGATAGTAGAAACGGCCAAAGTGCCTGAGGTTTGCTTCGCAGTTGAAAACGCCAGAAAGAATCCAGAAGGGAATGGAGAACAAAAATGAAGAATCACCGGGCAACCCGCCCGTGGACGCAGCAGGGGAGAACCAAGCCCAAGCGGGATTTCCGACGTGGAAAATGCCGCAGCCCACCTTCCCTGCCAATGGAAGATACAAAGGTTATTCTGAGACCGCCCAGGGCCTCACAGTCAAAACTCTACTCGGATCCGAACTCTCTATGGCAGTGATAGACGCATGCCGGAACAGTTTTGGAGGCGACAGCTTTTTACTGCGGGTCCACCCCGGACCGAACAATGCAGGATGCCCAGCCACACAAAGAAGTGGCAGGCAGGCTGTGAGAGATCAGCCAATTAAAAATCAGAGGACATATCTACCCCTTCAACGCGTACGTGGCGGACCCAAGGAGACTTATCGTGCAGAAGGAAACTGAAAGACGTGGCTCCCCGAATATCACGAGTGGAGATCGAAGAAAACAGAATGGACCTACGCGGATATGGCATTCCCCCAACTTGAGCAAGACAGCAGAAACCTTCTCGATGGTTCAGCTCTGACCGAGAGGAAGCGACGCAACAGAAGCGGCAGAGATCCAGATCGCGATCAAGATCAAGGACCCGAAACAACCAAATAACGTGAACATGTCTGCGGAGGCCCCTGGCAAACATCAAGTAACAGCGACGAGAAAAGCTCCGCCCATCCAGGGAAAGAAGAGGAAGAATAGCAACTGCTGGCTTGGCTACTGAGGACCAACAGCCAACCAAACAAGGTGAGCTTGGCGACTCTAATGTCTCCCATGCTCCAGTAACTGATAGTCATCAGTATAGGAAAATTATAGAGAACAAATATTAACGCAACACATTAAACAGCTTAGGTATCAAATGGCCGCGGAAGTCAGAGTAAGACCTAGCAATCTCATCAATGGAAAGAAATGTAAAAGCGCAATGAAAAATTACAAAACTCAGGTAAGTAAGTAACCCCACCGAAGGCACGAAAGACGCGAGAGCGTCCAACCGACGTGGAGAAACTGCAGATACGAGCGAAGGTATGGGTGAAGAAACGTTCATTACCTAATCGCAAAGCAGCAAATTAATAAAGCAAGTGCAGACCAAGGTTCACGAAAACAGGGAAAGCATCGCTAATTTCAATAAACTTTCAGCCGAATTCAGGACAGAAATTGCACGTCGTCGGAGAATAACTGAAAATGCAGAAGCAGTAGGTTAACGAAGCCGTGGGAGGCTTGCAGAGGGCACTAAACAAACGCCCCCTCTCCACGTCAGTTAGTGACAAACCATTCAAAGCGGGCCGCGGCGACGCGGACACGACCATACAGCATGGCGAAATAGTATGACAAGTACAGAACAATGACAGTTTTGGCAGTCTAACTCTCGCACTTTTCACAAGGGCGCCGCAGCACTCCAAAATTACATAAACGCGGCACCGATTCAGCCAGACGTAATGTGCCTGTAGGAAGTTGGGTAGGAATAAAAAGTGCAGTGGCGGCACCAATACTTTCCTTCTTGAGAAGGGCAACTGCAACGGGAAAATTCATTCTGGGGTGCCCCTAAAGGGGCCAGATGATGTCTGTAGTACCCCAAGAGTCTGACAGGGAAGAAGTTCATATATGCTTCTCCCTGTAAGTGCTATCTTCTCAAGGTGTTTTTATTGGGATAGCAATTATGTGAAGAGTCTCGGCTGGTTTTTGCCGTCGCCGTCGGCGCCGTCATGCACCGTATATGTATAAGTAGTATTATATATAAAAAGTCCCAAAGAAATATAATTCAGAAAAATGCTTCCTAAGCGCGTAATCGAACCAGCGACATCTCGCTCCCCAGCGCGTGGCGCTAACCAGAACGCCACAAGACGCAGCTTCTTCAGGTAGCTAACGGCAAGCGTTATATACACACCCTTTACCGCTGGCAGGGCTCATAGCGCAGGCGCTTATAAGCGTTGCTTAATTACCAGCGAGATGGCGCTAGGAGCGCAACGGGTGCACTTAAATGTCGTCGGCCAGCTCGCTCGCTTCTTCTAATATTTGCGAAGGGAGAACCTTGCCCTTCCGCTGTCTGCTCGCGCGGTAGCTGTTACCGGGGGGCATATGATTCTGCAGCGTGGTAGCGCGTCCATCACCGGCCGCTTTTCTTGCTATCGCATTCACTGCTGCGCCCTTGCGGCGAAACTGTGACTTTTATGTATCACACACCACGTGTTACACACACTCGCACGGTGTAGCTACTCACACCCATTGCAGTAGGGTGTAAATAATCCTTACACCCTACTTTTTAGGAGTGTTTCTAACACCCTGTGTTTTGGGTGTTGCTAACACACTAGAAGAGTGCTGCCGGTGCGACAAATAAAAAAAACACCTTAAGGGTGTAGAAATTTTCAGAGTGTATATGTTACACATACCCTGAGATAACGACACCGGTACTGACCGCGCACAGAAGTCGTCTAAGTCAGACGAAAGCGGGGAGAGATACTCGCTTGGGCGGGCTTCCTACTGTACCGTACACCCAGAACTTCAACGACGTTCTTGTCGAAATCCCAAAACCCGTCCGCTGCAAGATCTCGATCGCTCCCCTGCCCAAGAACATGGATTTAAGTACAAACAAAAAGCGAAGATAGGAAAGAGTGCGGTGGCTCCGTAAAACATTAAAAACCAAAATATTTTGTTTTGTATCTGGAAGCGAAAATGCTTCCAGATACACTTTACACGGTCCGCTGCAGCAGTACTTAGTAGCGAGAACAGAATGATGACATGTGCATCCCTGTACACGTACTCAATCGCCAAGGCGGAGTGATTTGCCATCGCCCTTGCGATCAAAGAGCAAGTACCGAGGGAGGAACCACAGATGATTATCATCTCTTACTCGCGGGCAGCGTGCCGTTTCTTTTTAAAAGGCAGCCTTCCGATACAAATAAGTAAATTCATAGGCGGGAGATTGAAAAAGAAATACAGACTGATCTGGTGTCCAGACACACAGGGCTGGGGGGGGGGGGCGGGGGTGAACGAGAGTGCTCGAGGGTGCACCATCCGACCAGAACCTCGACCGCACTTCAACTCCCCCCCCCCCCCCCCCCAAGCACTCCAGGAAGAAACTAACGATGTGGACAACGACCCATCCAGAATAGCCCCTCGCGAAATTCTTGCTCACCAGCGAGGCACGCGACAAAAATACAGCGCCCGCCACAAGTAATTAGAAGGGGAGGACGCGATCGACCTCCGTAGGAATCAAACGTGAAACTTTCCCAATCTACAAAGATTAAACAGTTTTTTCAAAGTTGTATGGGCACGTCTCTCCGTGGTGTGGGGGCTCGCCATCGCTATATGACATTTCGTGGGGATGCCTAAACCGACCACTGAATTTAGATGCCTTTTTAGGTCAGCATAAACTCTCTATTACTTTAGAGAAATGGGAAGCAAGCTCGCCAGCTCGGACTCGGAGCTACAGCTTCCGCTCCAGGGTCATGTCAGCAGGCGGCAGTAGCCAGTGGAGCTCTGGACCTGGGCCACACCCGTCGAGCTCATGACCCCTTATCCCAAACCCTTGTGAACAAAGTTCTCTATTTTGCTGGCCGTGTTGATTCTGCTTCGGAAATTGCATGTTCATACTGATCGAGCATACACTGTTGGTGGCCTCAGTGTGATTTATTGATGGGGTGTAAGCATGTTCCGTGTTCACCCAAGTAATGGCTGCCCTTTCGATTTTCTTGCTGAAGCTCACGCTAAATGCTGAGTCTATATTGTTTCGACACTCAGCTGGCTGAGCACTGGACATTACTGCGATATGGCTTGACCTTATTCCAATTCCGCATGTTTCTCTACTTGGGGAATAGCTGAAATAAATGCTTCTGACGCATAAACCTGCGGGAAAGACTCGTGGTTTGGTCGATAATGTCTCCGGATCCATCAGCTCATCTTTCGTGAACGTAGCGAGCTTGTGAGGCAGGCGATTAGCGTTAGGAGCAGCTGAAGAGCCTCGCGAATGAAAACCAGGTGCTAGGCCACGCATGCGAGGCTAAGAATAAAATCGGGTGGTTCATTGATGCCTAGTGTCATATGGTGCAGCAAAGCTGTAGAAAACTCCCAATTTGTTTCAGAAGGGAAGCCTGGCCGAAGGTTGGGTCTTTTGGAAAAGGAGGCTGGGCTGTCATGATTCAGTTTAAACTGCTCCGTATGCTTTGTTATAAGTGGCCCTTCATTATACTTTAAACCGGGTGATCATTTCTTGACTTATTTTTTTTCCGAGATTCATTGTTTTGGAAGATGTGCATCAGACAGAATCGAAATGCCTCATCTGTGACGTATTCGTTGAACATGGCAACCATGTCCCGTTTCGACCATGATGAAGGGGTAGCGTGGCGTTCGAAGAGTTCGAACCAGTCCTCTAGGGGTGCATGAACCGCTGATCCTGCGTACTTCGGGATGTGAAGTTCTGCCGATGGTGCTGCCATGAAGCTGGTAACTCTATACAGCTATGATCTCCTTATATATTTCTTATGCGGCCAGGGCGTCTTGTTGGGAACTGCGGTATGGATGTGCGGCTGATGAAGTGGCTGCCAGGTCTTCATCCTGTCGACTTTTGTGACGCTATGAATGGTAGACGCGCTGTGACTCATACGCCATGCTTTTAGTCCATTCCCCGCGCACTTACTCCTTGTTGGCATCTCCTGCCATCTCTTGTTACGTCATAATATATATCTATATACGCGTGAGAGGACAAGAGAACGGGAACGGCGGTGTGCTTCTAGCTGATGACATCGATAAAGCTTCTTCCTTCAATCGCTATTCCCAGTCTTCTTTCACACACCCCTGTCACACTGAATTACTGCGTGTTCCCGACAATGTGTTTGAAACTATGCCGGAGCCGTTCGTAACACATGCTGGTGTACTTATGTTACTTGGCAATATAATGCTTCTCTGCAAGTGGCCCTGACGCCAGGCCCGTAACTAGGGGGGGGTTGAGGGGGTTCTGACCCCCCCCGAAATTTTTTTGATGCTTTAACTTTTCGGGTGATACTAAAATATTTACACGCCTTCACAGCGACCCCCAGCTGCCAAAGTTACACTGCAACTTTCCTGGCATTGCTTCCCTCTTCTTCCTTTCTTCAAACCTACCAGAACACCTCAGCGCTCCCTCCCCCGCACGCGCACCTGCCCTATTTGTACAGCTTTGCACTTCGCCCTCGCGTTCCTTCGAGTCTTTTCTTTTTCGTCTTTCACCCCGTAGCAGCTCCTTTATTGATTCCAGATGCTTTCCTTGTGCATTGCCGCTGGAGAAGTTATCCGTCTGTGCGGACCGCACGTGTCGGCTTTGGGTTTCTACGAAAAGCGCGTCTCCTTCTGTGAAAGTAAACAGTTCGACAGCAACGGCAACACCAACACGACGTGCGCAAATTTGCCAGGGAACGAAACCCCTAAGCGGAAAAACTCAGCGGCGCATTCCGAGGACGCAGGCTGCAGGGTAAACTTTTCTCAAACTGTAGTCTTCGCCACCGAAACGAATCATCGAAGATGACATCTACTGAAAGACTGGCATATCCGAGCAACTTCGAACAACCTTAACCACACGCAAGGAAATCTACCTCTTCTGTACACACAAGGTATATGCGCCTCCCTACAAAGCACACAAAGCGAGGATACAGCCGGCACACAATCCGGCACCAGCGGTCAACTTTCACAGGAGAGAAAAAACGCCGCCAAGCTGGGCTGCGCGCGGGAGTACAGAGGCTGACGTCACAGCCTACAAAGTGCATTTTTGGGGGTCACGGCTATTTAATTAGCGCAGCCCAGAGAGAATTATGCAGGCGCCCAGGGAGCCGTCTGTGAAAAGGTGACTTTTTCACAGGAACGGAGCAACACCTGCTTTCTGGACTGTACCACGGGAGTGCAAATGTCTCGGCAGTGCATTCTTGGGGGGTTCACGTATATTAAGGGGAGTATGGAGTGCCCATGGAGTCTTCTGTGAAAAGGTCTTTAAGTAGCGTTAATCCAGTTTGCTGCAGCGGGAGTACAATAATGGTCCTGCATGCACACCAGCTGTAGCGGCGTTCAGAAAACACATGCGCCACGCGGGAGCCGGCGCGTTCATCACACTTCTACATTCTAGCCACTGTAAAGTGGATAAGAGAGGAAGAAAACATCGCCCGCCGTTCACGCCAGGCAGTCGAAGCAGTCGCAAACGTCTTTTTGGAGCCACTGGCCACTTCTGTGTGCGTGCACAGGATTGCGGCAGCAAAATGAAAAGACACTCTGCAACAACGAAGCAAAGGAGTCTTGCGTCTTACTTCAAGAAAGTTCGAACCGATGAAGCGGACGGAGAAGAACCGCCTCCTTCGAAGGATAAAACTTCGCCCTCCTCAGCACTGGTGGAAAGCCAAGCGCGTCGGAACTTCTGTAGCGACTCAGGAGAATGCACCGGTTTATGTGAATCACCTGAGAACGAACACAAGCAGGACACCCATGCGCCGCCGGAAAATGATGGTGGCCGCAGTGCAACTCCAAGTGACCTTTGTTCTACAGTCAACGCTGGGCAAAGTGACGCCTTTACCACTGGGCAATGCCCAAGGAAGGTGAGTGGCATGGCACCTACACATTCTGGTTCGCCTCCCCTCTGTGCGACGAGTGCGAATATTTTGGACTTGGGACTGTTTGTCTCGAAAAGCAATAATGTAAATGATCCAGAGACGACGGAGAAGCTGCTGCTCAATCCGTGGACCCCTCCGGCTAACTATGATTATCCAGCCACAGGGAAAAGGAATCTGAAGTTCCAACCTCACTGGGTAGATCGTTACCCATGGCTTGTTTATTCAGAGAAGCTTCAAGGAGCATTATGCAAATATTGCGTAGTCTTCGCAAGCGAGTGTGCAGGAAAAGGGGAGCACCAGCGCTTGGGCTGTTTTGTAACTAAGGAGTTCACCAATTACAAGAAAGCCATGGACGCCTTTAAGAGCCACGCATCCAGCAGTTATCACGCCATGTCAACAACGCTATCGGAGAACTTTTTAGCAGTCCGGTCCCGCTCACAGCATGACATCTTAACACAACTTGACCACGGTCTTAAAAAGCAGGCGGAAGAAAACCGCAAGAACTTGCTGCCAATAATAGAAACAATCCTTTTCTGTGGCAGGCAAGAAGTACCGCTTCGCGGCACAGACGACTCTGGTCCGATAAATATGTCTGAAGTGCTGCCATTGAAAAATGATGGAAATTTCCGCGCACTGCTTAGGATGAGAGCAAAATGTGGAGATGCCGCCTTGAGAGCTCACATGGAAACATCTCCGGCGAATGCGCTGTACACGAGCCCAAAAATTCAAAATGAGTTGATCACCCTCTGTGGTAAAATCATACAAAGAAAGATAGTTGAAAACGTCAACTCAGGTTCGTGTTTTTCAGTTCTAGCTGACGAGGCCACTGATATATCTCGCACCGCCCACATTTCCCTATGTGTAAGGTACGTTGGACACGACACGTCGGGAGTGCCCATACTTAAAGAAGATTTTGTAGATTTCGTTCCCGTGTACGATCTCACTGGCAAGGCGCTGGCGAGCACAATCCTGAACAGCCTTAGAGGTCATGGCTTTGACCTGAACCTACTTTGCGGGCAAGGATACGACGGCGCGGCATCAATGAGCGGCCACCTTAACGGTGTTCAAGCCTTCATTCGTCAAACAGCGCCCAAAGCGTTGTACGTGCATTGTAGCGCCCACTCGTTGAACCTTGCTCTGCTTCACGCATGCAAACTCCCCAGCATCCGCAACTGTTTGGGAACTGTATCCTCAACCTGTACGTTTGTGAGAGCTTCGCCACAGAGGACGAACCAACTGCGAGACAAAGTAGAAGATTTAACACAAGAAAAAAGAAAATCAGTTCTCTCCTTTTGCCAAACAAGGTGGGTAGAGAGTCACGATGCACTTCAGCGTTTCCTTGAACTGTACGTGCCTATTGTACAATTCCTCGAATATTTGGAAGAAGAGGCCGCGTCATCTGATACTTCATCAAAGCTTCTCAACTGCTCAATGCCATTACGAAGCCCGAGTTTGTCGTTTCGCTTCAGATCTGTAGCGACCTCTTCTCTTTGACACTGCCACTTTGCAAGTTTCTTCAAAAAATTGACTGTGACTTGGCTCAAGCGTGCGATCACGTAAAGAATGTTATAGACGTTCTTTCCACAAAAAGGGCTAGTGCGGAAACGGAATTTAATAAGATTTTTCTGAAGTCGCTCTCTTTGCTGAAGATCACAAATGTTGAGATGGCCCTACCACGCATCACTGGAAGGCAGATGCAAAGAAGCAACGTACCTTCTGCTACTCCCGAAGAGTACTACCGGAGGAATGTGTATTTGCCTTTGCTGGCTGACTTCGAAAATCAATTAAGAGACCGGTTCGATGCCCATAAGAAGGTCGTGGTTGGCCTTAACATGCTGCTGCCGAAATTCTGCGCATCGGCTAGCCTTTCTGATATTGATGATGCAGTGCAGTTTTACCTTGGCGACATTCCTTCCGCTAATGTCATCGAAGCAGAGTTCACACTGTGGGTGAACAAATGCTGCCAGATCGAAGAAAAGAATCGCCCAGCTTGTGCTTTACAGGCCTTAGAGATGTGCAACCGCGACTTTTTTCCGAACATCCACAGCCTACTTTCTATCCTGGCGACTTTACCCGTGTCGACGTCGACCCCGGAACGGACTTTTTCCACACTGAGAAGGCTGAAGAGCTACCTTCGAAATCATATGAACAACGACAGACTGACCGACAGATTGACCGACTCCAGAATTTTGCAAGTTGCCGAGAAGGAAAACTTCCTCGTTTAAACTTCCCTCTATGTTTCAAGAGTCGATTAAAAGCTAAACCCAGCAGCCCAAGCTTCAACCCTTCTATTCTTTCGCAATTACGAGGAAACTATCCAGCAAGCAGAATGTGCGAACGGTAACAAGAAGATCGGAATGTCGGGCGACTTGTTTGTTTGCTTGCATACATACTGTCACGGACTGCCATTTTTGCGACCCGGCGTAACGGCAAATTAACGGGCGCCGCACTCCCCCGCTGACCTTGGAACCGTTCGCTCATGAAAAGACTGGTCTTTAGTGCAGGGAAGTACTGAATGGGGTGTTCTTCTTCAAACGTTAGTCGCCGATGTTTGATCCTTTGTACCTACGGCGGCGTCGGCAGGGTCGTCAAAGGCCGCGATGCACCCCGAACCAGCTGTAGACTGCAAGACGCACCGGCTGAAACCAAGGAAACTGACCATTCCCACGGGCAAAACTGCTTGTGGACAAGCCGTATGAGAGAACCCCAACAGGTTTTCACTCTCGCTCAGTTGAGGACCCTCTCCTAATTAAAAAGGGACGCGGTCAATATATTTTAGGGTGGAGTTTCTAACAATGAAACGTGCATGATTGGACCCATGTAGAGGTCTCTTTTCCCCCAGGACGAGAATGAGGGGACACGGAGGTCGATTTAACGCAGGATTTCGCCTTGCTAAGCAGTCTAGTTGCTGACCAACATGGTGTAGAAGGAGATCAAGAAGTATCCCTTAAGTGGTTGTGGCTCCGTATCGGCTGGCCACCTAAACTTAGCCATTCGTCTAGTTGTGACGCGAAATTAACGTCTGTAACGTAGGCATCGTACTTGAATCTCGAGTAAGTCAACCTGCCCAGATCGGCTTCAAGCACTAGCCTACCGGAAACACCAGCGCTGCAACACCGCCGACATCGCAGTTGTGCCAGAACTCTCTCTGACTTCTTGCATCCGATCGTCGTGGACTCAACACTGCCGGTCATCACAGGTATCCCTTCACCTGTTTATACCTTCGGACTTTCTCATCTGTAGTTTTATTGTTGGTTAGTTTGTGTAGTTTGTAATACTTCTCTCTTGTAAGCTGATTTATTGATTTTATATGTATTTTGTTAGTTGATATTAAGTGTTGTACTAGATTCCTCTGCAATATTCCTAGATTCCTCTGCAGTGCTGCAATATCACTAGAGTTTTGTTTTTCCCCACACGCGTCTCTGATCTCTTCACTGTCTCTGCTTACGTACGGAACGACCTAACCTGCTGCCTGGCGACGCTAGCGACGCTGGCGACGCTAGAGTGGCAGCTTGTAACACATACATACCGTTTTTGTACCGCGGTTACATTGTGTTACTTCATCAGGAGCCGTTGGTCGCGGTGGTTTCTTGGCCCGTTGCCAGCCAGCTGCGCGCGTGACGGTGCAAGTTGTAGCGAGCGCGAGCCAAGAAACCACCTTTAACTTATCGGCCTATCGCTGCAACGGAGACGCCGAGTCGCGGCCGCAGCTGATTTCGTTCGCTCAAACCACGGCTGAGGGCAGCATTCTTGCGGCGCGCGAGCGCGCTAGTCACGTGCTTCTTTTTGTATTTCGCGGCTTCTTTGAAGCTTGGAAAAAATGGTATACGTGAGACTTTCTTTATCGCAAATGATGCGATTGGGGTTTCTGAGGACGCTCTCGAACTTTGCAAGCAGCATTTCTTGCCTAAAGTCAATATTTGGCAATTTAGTTAAATCGACCTAATTAACAAATTAGTTATTACAAAACAAAAATTGTCTGTAGTGCGCAAGATGGCTGTCAGCAATTTGCAAGTCATTTCACTCGCAGTGCCTCTAATATTGTATTTTTTAACCCTTGGCTAAAGATAGCTGGGACACCCTGTATATATATATACTATATATATATATATATATATATATATGTAAGGAACAAGAGAGAGTATGACGCACGTTGGTTTTTTTGCGGTATGTTTACTGACGTTTCGGCTGGTGGACCAGCCTTTGTCAAAGTCTGGTCCACCAGCCGAAACGTCAGTAAACACATCGCAAAAACCAATGTGCGTCGTACTCTCTCTTGTTCTTTATTCTACCGGGGCCAACGTACTTCCTTGCTGCAACTATATAATACGGTCCCATCTGGGCACGCTCCGTATACTATTATATATTTATATGCTTCTTACATTTCAGGCAACGTCGTGAACATTTCTAGCGTCTCAGCGTTGACTGCGGTGAGTGAAACATGAAACAATTTCGCAGCTCTTTTCAGCGTATCTGCTTATGCCAGGCGTCCGTCGTAACGTGCGAACATGCCGGCACGCGCTATCTTCGTCCTCTTCTTCATGATCTGCTTCGCTCGCACAACACGCGCGCCGCTTTCCGGCGTGGGATGGATAACATTGATGGTTGAGCGAACGAGTACACAGAGAGAGAAAATGAGAACTTTCAGCGAAAACGGTTTTCGTGACGAGGTGGGATTCGAACCCGCGTACCCAAAATCCGAAGGCGAGCATGGTAACCACTATCCAGGCACACTAGCAGAGCATAACGTTGACTTCTGTAGTAGGGCATACCGATGGGTTGGTAAAGGGAAGTAAGGGTAAGCAGGCGAGATATTAGTGTGAGGAGGAGGGAAGAATGAGGGGCAGAGTAAAGCGTCTAATAGGAGGCATAACCTAAAAGCTATTACGTGCACGATCCACGTCAAGCTATAATGACGAAAGACTTTGCGGCAGAAATTTGCAGTACTTTACTCTCAAGCCTTTAAGCATCGAGGCGCCAGTGAGCTGGAAAATGCTAAACATGACACACCAGAAGGGAGACAAAAAAAATCTTGAAAGTTAAAGGCCCATCGCCAACCTTCAGTACAATAGAAAATATTAGAGAGATCACTTCAACCAGGATAAAACAAACACTTGACTTCAACCAACGAAGCAGCAAGGGGGTTTCAGGAAGGGGTACCCTGGAATGGATCAAGCAGATAATTGAGAAATCCGCTGAGCCCGCTGGGGCAGCTTAACACGTAAGGTGTCGCGCTGCCGTGGGCGCTACTTCTATTATCGGACACAGCGGCCGTATTTCGATGGGTCTAAACGGCAAGACCCAACGTGCTCAACATGAAGAACCCCGTGCAATCTAAAATAACCCGGAAGCCCTTACTACAGCGTGCCTCATCAATAATAATCCGTTTTCGCACGTAAAAAAACACACAGAAGAAAACTGCTGAATACAACCATCCCCCTATATGCTTTCATAGACTACAAAAATACAATTCCACTCGATAGACATAACTGCGCTCTTGGACACTGCGTCACGAAGGAGTCTTTGAAAACATATAAACACCTTATCCAACATCCAAAAAGATTTGCACAGCTACTTCGCGTCCTGCATACGAAAAGCTATATAACGCAATCGAGAAAGTGGTCCAACAAGGAGATACGATCTCTCGAATGTTGTTCATTGCATGCTTAGAAGTGTTCAAGCTATTACATTGGGAAGAAATGGTAATAAAAATACCGGAAACGAAAGGGGACAGTAAGAGCGTGCGTTTTTTGCTATTCCTTTTTATTTCCCTCTCTGCATGTTTTTTTTTATTTCACTTAGGAGCTAAAAATGGATCACAGTTCAATATTCGAACTATCTGACCATTAGGCTTTAAGTCCATTCTTTAAAATCAGCATCATCTACCGCTGTTATACCTTCTAGGTATGATTGTGCCGCATCTTACTTCTAGTGTTCACACAGGCATTGTTCTCACCAGGGCGTAGCCAGAAATTTTTTTCGGGGGGGGGGTTCAACCATACTTTATGTATGTTCGTGCGTGCGTTTGTATGTGTGCGTGCCTATATACGCAAGCAAAACTGAAAAATTTCAGTTTTGCTTGCGTATATACCCCCCCCTTGGCTACGCCCCTGGTTCTCACTAATCTGACTACTCAGCAATCTGACTACTGGAGCACTTGCTACTAATAATCATGATTTTGATTTTGATAACGGACTACTTTGACACTTCTCTCAATAGGTGGGCTTCAACGTCCCCTACGCCGTCACTAAGGCAGCTCTGGAGCACCTGACACGATGCGCTGCACTGGGTGAGCGGCCTCGAACCTACGGTGCAAATACAGCAGATCACGTGTAATATCTGAGTCAGAGGACAGTGCCAGCTGTGAACGTGTAGCGCGTCTATGAGGCATGCTTCTAAACTTCTTTACGCGAAATCTACTTGATTTAGAACTAAAGCCGATGACTACGCGAGCCAAACAGCGAAGCCATCGTCGTGAGCACCGTGACATATCCCCGCAGGTGTATCAAAGTGATGCATGCACTAAATTGAAAAACGCGCAGGCGTACCCAGTAGCAGTCTTGGACACTTCGCACTAATTTACTTGGCGTACTAATTTATTTATTCCAACTTGGCGTAATAATTTACTTAGAGATCTTCTAAAGCGTTATTTGGCCGAATTCCCGAAGGCCGAGCTTCTTAAAGGGAAGCTGAAGCACTTTTAAAAAAATGACTTGGGAATGTGTAATCGTAGTTTGACACTTGCTGAATACGAAAACCAATGTAAGCGTTCACAGAAGTGAACGCAAATGGCAGTTCTTGGCAAAACACAGCGGCTGCAGCCGCAGGGCTTCTGGAACTGCTGAGCGAAAGCGGTGACGTCAACTTCGGTGTGCCGCGTCATCGGCGCCATCAGCTCTGTAAAAGCATGGCCTTCGCGATCAGTTCCACCAACGCGCGCAGCCAGAGTATCACGGATGCCACGGCTCCGCCAAAACCACGGTGGTAGTATAAAACAAGTGGCCCATCGAGCGCCGCGAGCGCGTCGCCGTACTGCTCGAGTTGCTCGCGGCCGCCGCTAGGTTCGCGACGAGTTTTCGGGCTGAAAGACGCGCACCGCAAGCTTTCGCTGTACTGTAAAAACCGGTTTCTCTTGCCGTGGGATCGCCTAATCACGACCACAGTGATCTGGCCATGATCATGACTCGAAGGCTGATTGCGACTTTGCGACGCTGGTTGCGTCGCATAGGGACGCTCTTGCTCTTCGCACGCTTGCACCCACGGACGCCTCCGCATTTATCGAAGATGACCAAGCAGAAACGAAGAGACGCGGCTGCAACGCTGGTTGCGTTGCATGCTTTCATTAGGGCGCGTCCGTTCTAAGCGACGGCAGCTCTTCAGTGTTGCTCCAGGTCTCTCTGGTGTAATAAATACACCGCGGATCTCTTTCTCAAAAGTTAAACATGTAAATGGCAGTTTAAATGCTCGCGACGCACACTGGCCACATGCTTTCAAATGCGCCGGAGCGGAGATATCGGCCCAGTATACCTGCTGCCACCTTGCGGAAAAGTGGCGGTAACTCGAGCACCTCCGTGAAACGCGCGGCGCATTGGCGGAGCGGCGCGTCGGGCCACCTGTTATTCTACCACCGTGGCCAAAACTACCGACGATGACGTAGTTCCGGACCGGACGCCCACACTTTCGGCGCGTTCGCGTGGGCGGAGAAAGACGAACTTTTCTTTCGCGTATTTTAAAGCTCCGCTGCCACAACAGCGAAAAAAATTACGCCATCGTCGACAATAATGTTGGTCCTTGTTAACACAAAGTTTTACCGAATTGTAAAACCACTTCAGCATCCCTTTAAGGCAGTCTTATTGGATCTTAACTTTATTAAAGAAAACTGTATATGGCAAGGGCGCGTTTCTGACAGAAAAAACATGGCTGGTAGCTCTGTAATAGTAATCGGTATAACACGGAATGAATGTTATAGGAACGAATCGTAATGTCACGCGAAGAACGGCAAGCAGCTCGAAATTGCAACGCGCTGCTCAAGCAGAAAGGACGTATGGAACGAACATATAGAGGATGAGCGCGAACTCAAGAAGAAATCAAGAAGAAGAAATGGATATGGGCTGGGCACGTAGCACGTCGGCAGGATAACCGGTGGTCATTAAGAGTAACTGACTGGAGTCCAAGAGATGGCAAACGCGGGAGGGGGAGACAGAAAATTATGTGGGTAGATGAAATTAAGAAGTTTGTAGGTGTAACGTGGCAGCAGAAAGCACAGGACCGGGTTGATTGGCGGAACATGGGAGAGGCATTAGCCCTGCAGTGGGCGTAGACAGGCTGATGATGATGATGATAATGATGATGATAATGATGATGATGATGATGAACCTTTATGGCCAGGCACCAACGCTCAACGAATAACAGGTCACTGTCCCGGAATTAGCGAATAGAATGTCTCCAAGGTACTAGACAAATTAGGTGCAATTAAGCAAGAAGAGACAGAGAGGATGTCTTAGAATAGCCACTGCCGACAGATACTCAGACCATAGGCGTAATGCTGGGACGACTGCCATGAATTTAGCCCGCTGAATAGGCGCAGAGTCAGGTAGCCGAACTGAGAAAATCAAATCTAGAGAAAGCGCTGCAAGTCCCAACGATGCAAGTCCCAACGATGCAATTCTCTTCGGAAACGAAAGCATCAGTCGCTATCACAATGTTTGTTTGTAGATTGGCCGAATGATCTTCCAAATGGCATTTAGATATCGATATGGTAACTGTCCAACATTCTTGGGACATATATAGCAAAATTCAAACCTAATTGTTTCTACAGTGCTGAGTATAAGTACTTCACAGAGGTGAGCACAAATTAGACCATTGGAGGTTAAAAACGAGGCCAACTGAATAATGAAAACATACTGCGATCTCCTTTGTGGAGAGAGAGAGAGAGGAAAACGCTTATTGGCTGGCCAGTAAGTGAATGTGGAGACGCATAGATTTTAAGAAAGTTCATACTGTTAGAATGTAAAACATTGTGATAAGAGAAGGCAGGCACGATTCTTCATAATAAATATTGTTCGCGACCAATTTAGGATACCAAAGCGTCAAAATTCTCATTCGAAATGAACCACTGTGGTGGAACTTTGTGAGCCGGAGCGCCGGAAAACAAAACGCAGCCGGGCAATGTTGGGTGCATACATACAAGAAATAAACTCTACAATCAGGTGGAATCCCTGAATTTCTAATTGAGTGATTACCAATTTGGAATAGGCCCAGGGGCAAATATTATATATCATTTTTATCACCGACATAGTCATACCATAAGGACCTGGCGCAGAATTAGTCAGGGTTCCCACTATATTTGCTAGCTCTGCAACTGTGACCTCCTCAAACTCTTCAGCTGGCGCGGAATGAGGCAGCGTTCTTAACACTTTTGCTAGTTCTGCGACTGTGACCTCCTCGAAATCTTCACCTGGCACCGAATTAGGCAGCGTTCTTACTACATTTGGTAATTCTGCAACTGTGACCTCCTCAATATCACGCCGATCAGGAGACTGGCAGTCGTATGAGAAACAGTCGTAAAGCGATTTTCCAGGCTCTCACCTATATGTTCGCGAAAACATTTCAATTCACTTGGCGTTCATACCACATTCCACGTTTGTCAGTACAGGAAGCTTGATTACCTGTGCCTTATTCTTGGCACCCACCCAGTACGTGTCCATGAAACAGGTGGTTAATTCAATAATAAAACTTTTTGAATCGTGGCACATAAGTCGGTGCTGGCCACCCGTGAATTTCCTTCTTCATTTCTAGTGGACCAGAGATGAGAACCCGATTTCTGTGGCATTTACGCTTTGCAGCGGCGATTATTTTTTTCTGCGAACATGTCCTAGCCGTTCGTAGCTTGGACGTAAAAAGCTGTCGACTGAAACACTGCTCAGCAATCTAAATGATCAGTCCCCTTCTATTCTGTTGGCACGTGAATTTCTCCTGCATTGAACAGGTGAATACTCCATGAAATTGCACTGTCGAGTTCCTGTTTTAGGCTGCATGTGCCTGGAGGTTTCTGGCAGCCACTTCCTCGAACTCATTTTGCAATCTAATCTCTTTGTCGTCATCAGCCTATGTGACGCTAGAGATGGGAGACGTGCCTTTGGGTCAGGCGCCATACCTCTTTATTTTTATGTACGCGCGCTTCTTCATCGTCGCCTGTACTGCCATGTCATCATACGTCGCAAATATATCTACACTGCATAATTCAATTTATGCGAGCTTATTAAATTTTATGCCGGCAACATACATTGTGTCTCTTCCTTCATCGCACTCGTCAAGCCTTTTGGTACCATTTTCGCACAGACTTCTTTCATTTCAAGATCATCGGTCAAAATACAATGAACGATTGTTTTGGGTGTTTCACACTCTTCTGTAACCATCCCAACAATTCTCACCGGTCCTTGTCCAAACTTGACGCACTTTTTGCATTGACTCGTCCATTTGTGATTTCGACGGGCGTACCAGTAGTCTTCGTCGTTGACCTGATTCGTCCTGACCGTCCGGTAACACCTTGTGCCGCATGAAAGTTTGGCTTTGCTTCATCGCGTCGTCACCATAAGCTTTCTGAAGCATTTGGAGCGTCCTCCGTCTCGTTTTTACACAGTTTCACAAAAAGTTGATTGCATTCTGCATGCGTTGTACCATTCAGACGCTCTACTAGTTATCGGTTACCTGTACTACGCTTTATATTAGAGCCCTAGATTCAATTTTTACGGCGAATCTGTTAAGTAGTAACCCACTCGCGGCGCGGCCTTCTGCAGCACGCCACTTACCGCTCGCGAGGCGCCGCTTTTGTCTCTTTCTCCCTAATTCATTTCCAGTGACTTTATTTTGTTTTGTTTCTTTATTTTTATTTTTTCCAGTGACTTTATCTCGACGGTGACGACTGGCAATGATCGGCAGTTTTTCTAGACGTACCGTGCCAAATGTCTGGCCGTTATAGACGCACCCGCGATGCATCAGAGAATCGTGTTTTAGGGGCGAAGCTCCTAAAGCCGTGGGTTTGTCCCTCCTAGCTCATACGTGACCGCCTATGCCGCGCGTATGTGCCAGTGGTGATGGCAACGAAGCAGCGCGAGTGTTTCTTGGCCCAGCGCAGGGACGAAGAAGACGTTGCGTTCTTTCTCTGATCGATAAAGCGTGTTTGTCGTGCTCCGTGTCCTCGTCGATCCCACGTCCTCTTACACTGGTGGAGGTGCGGGGTAAGCTTCATGCTTGGCACTCCATCGCGGAGCCCACAATCGAGCCCGGAATCGCCACCACGCGTCGAAAACCTGTCCACCGATTCAGTCGCCGTCATGACCGTGTACCTCGCACCCAACCTGTCTATTGGGACGTCAAGTCGTTTATAGACGCTCTGTTGCGTGACTACGACAAGTACAAGAACCGTCCGTTTGTGCTGGTTGGGGACTTCAACGTGGACCTCATTGCCAATGACTGGATCGTGCAGCACATGCTTTCCAATACGCACTCATATGTATCCATATGCAACCTACCACGATCCGAGGGACGCGCATAGACTTAGTATTTGCAAACTTCCCACTGCAGCCTGTACAAGAACCTCTCTCGCTTCATTCACGACCATAAGCCGCCGTCATAATGAAGGGACCTCGCAATCCAGCCGCCATGACAACGACGAAATGAAAGAACAAACGAAGAAACAAACAACTAACGAACAAGAACAAAAGAAAAGTTGATTTTGTATAATATACGCCAGTCTTACGTCTTTCTAATGATGTAATGGGCTAACTTTCACGGGAGAGTTACGGTTTACTGATGATCTCCCCTCTCGATCTTCGCCCACTTATCATCATTCATTTCGTGGATATGGCGTGATTTTTTTTATTTGTTTGTTTGTTTAGTTTCTTGCGCTGCCGTACTGGTGAGCTTTTGGAGCAGCATGCTGCTTTCCGAGTTTCTTTTTGAGCTAGCGGGAACCATTATGTTTGGGTACGAACAGGATATTGTGGTTGCATATTAACCGAATTTCCTTTGGTGTACCACTTAGGTGTTGCTCGTTTGCTCCTTGCATTACATCAAATTAAAACTGGATAAGTTTGAGAACGGTAGGAATGCCAGTAAAAAAAGAAAGACGTTAAAGACAGTGTTTATTTGTTTTCATTTAGTTCTCATCGAAGTGTGGCTGCCTCCGCAAGCTTGGCGCCGTCGAAGCGGGTGTGCAAAAATGATACTGTCGTTGAAAGATGACCTTGTACACCGGAAAATGTGCACTTGGTTAGTTTTTTTGTTAGGAATGAACGTATAGTAGAACATATACCACCGACGCGTTGTGCAATAACCTCTAGATCTGCCGTCTATCCCGCGCAAAAAAAAGGCGCCTATCTAACTTATCGCATTTCTTCTTTTTCTTTCTTTCTTTTCTTTTCTTTTTTTTCCACAGTCGACTGATTCATATGCTGGAGGTGATTGTCTTGAATCCTGTTGGCGCAGGTACACCAACAGGTTACTCTAATGGCCTGCAAACTCTCGTGAAGCTCTCCATTCATGTTCTGTAGGCGCAGTCTCTTTCAACTTTGCACTTCAGCAAGCACAAAGTCGATCATGAGTCACCTACAGGTCCAATAGTCCACTTTGATTAGCACAAAGAGTGTCAGAAAAGCGAATTTTGGTGTTTTCGAGCTGACAACAATGATTGGTAATGCTACATAATATAGTAACTATTCGTACAATCCCTGAAAACCACTTCTTTATTTTGTATCACTCCTAATGTAGAATACAAAATGCATTTGACTTGCTCACCAACGTCCGGGTCACAAGACATAGCAGAGAAAAGCGAACCCTCACAGCAGAGAAAAGCGAAGACATCGCTTGCCGAAGGCATTGATATCCGATCAACATCTATCTGATCTGAACAAGATTTCTGATGTGAACACCATTTTGCAGCCTGAAACTAGGAAGGAAACCTTCACAAGAATGTGTCTAGCACCACTACGAATTTGCGGTCCATACCCAGACAAACGACCTTACCGAGCGTGAGACAGCATTCTTCATAAGAAAGTGGCGAGCGCCGAGGATTCAATAAACGAAACGCAAGCCAGCAGCAAAGCAGCCGGTGGAAGATCACTCCATCGTTGCTATGGCAATGGCTCGCGGCCGCGCTTTGTCGCGTTTCCGCGTCTGCTTGCCTACCTTTTCGCCGTCTGTTCCGCGCACACCAACCCCGCCGCCGTTGCCGGCGGCCTGCGCCACTCAGCAGAAGGGGGGGGGGTGCCCACCTATGCTTATTCATGTCGGTAAAACACCCCCTCCATCAAACTTTTGGGAGGGGAGCTGGGGGTATGCCCCTGCGGCATACCACCTAGATTCGGGCCTGGGATCTGGACTCCTAGGGGGCCCCGGTCGGTCTACGAAACTTCTTCCGAAGTACCACGGCCAGTACCGTCTGGTCTAGCAAGCCTCGTATTTCATCTAAGCCGTCAAGTCGCTTGAGACTTATTGCAATCAAACAATGTCGTGGCATGAGATTGAGCATATGGACCTGCTAAAGCCTTACTGTCTTTGTGCATCTGTCCGTAATTAGCCAGGATGGCTCTTTTCGGAGGGGAAGTAAATGTAATGCAAAAGAGCAGCACTACTTGCAGAAGCAGAGACGCTGCTCCGTAGCAATAAGGCGACGATTCGACATACAAGCTTCGCATTGGTTCTACAATTGCTGGTTACGTTTCTGCGTCTCTCTCTGACAGTAAAGTATTTCTTTAAAACGCTTCATTATATTTCAATGGCTGCCCTCATGCTTGCCTTGGTTTCACTGTGTATTGCTTCTTATGGTTGAAGTTAACTAAAATGGTGCCCGGTGGTTCTTTTCTTCGTTATTAAGTAATGGGTTGCGTGATAATAAATAATAAACATGAGAAGTTTACTTGCTCCATTTCCAGAAGCGAAACCGAAACTGCAGCAAATATCTCGGGTGCAATGCTCCAGCGAGAAAACAAGCAAGTAAATCTTCAGCAGTGTTGCACTAGTAATAATAATTGCTGGAATGTCAAATGTCTCAAAACCACAATATGTTTATGAGGCGTGCCGTAGAGGGGGCTGCGGAGATTTCGACCGCTTCGGCTTCGTTAACGTGCATCTAACCAAGTACACGAGCCTCTAGCATTCTCGCCTCATTCGAAAAAATACTGGAGCCGCCGTCAAACCTGTGCCCTTTGGGTCAGCAGCCGAGCACCGTAACCGCTGTACCACCGCGGCAAACATAAGAAATTCTGAGAGAGACAAAACAAAGAAGAAAACAACGCATTGGATTCGAACCCGCGATTACGCGCGAACAGCCAGCACGGTCGATCGACCGATTCAGCCACAGCGCGCAGCGGCTGGCACGTGATACGATAGATATTGTAAGGATACTACGGACAAACGCTCCTTGCAGCGCTCCTTGCAAGTTTCCCCACCTTCCAAATAGCAGGAACGAAATGCAGAATTGAAAACAGTTGCTTTCTGTTTGCAGAAATGTACTGTAGATCATAATACGATGTTTGACAGCGTAAGGAACGAGGACGATATCGGAAGACAGCGCTGAACTTACAACTGGCTATATTTCAAGCTTACAGTAATATATTCGCGCTTTTCACCAGGAACGAAAAAAGAATAGAGCAAATGAAGCATACAAAAAATCGTAGAAGCCCAATAAATTTTTAAACGTCATAAAAAGGTGCATGAGTGCAGCTTCGCTTGCTCTTTCGAGCAACGAAAGTGAATTTCTCGTGATCGTAAAATATATGTGTATCGATGATGGGTTGTTGTTTCCTGTGACTGCAATTTCTGGTACGCCAGGCCTGCAATTGTCGCCTGACTAAAATCGCGTAACATCGCACAAATCTACTTACGTGACTACACTCACGTTACAACACGTAAAAACTCGTCACGTGACTAAAAATCATGTAAGATCATTTAATTAGTCACGCGACTAAAATCCCGTAGCGTCACGTAACTACTTATGTGACATGTTTCCACCAAAAACTTCGGAACAACCGGGTGGCGCGGGCATTCTCAGCGTGTCTGCACTGGACTCTAATAAAGTTGTACTTTCCCTCGGTGACTAACATCCTATCACGTAACTACTAGTGACGCGACATGTCCCCTTCAGAACCACGTAACAAGTGCGTAATGTGGGGAACCGACCGAAACCTGAGAACAGAATATCCAAGTCTAGGCATATCCTACCCCCACAAAAAGATCGAGTAAAAAGGGCGCCTTTTTGTCCCACAACAATAATCGTCATCTGGCTTGCTTGCGTTTCCTTTCTTGAAAACTCGGCGCTGGCCACTTTCGTACCAAGAATGGAGGAGGAGAAGAAAAAATTACACCATTTCCCGCTAAAGTGGACCATGAGGCGATGCGAAGACGGAGCACTTGCACGATCGCGTTCCGTTGGCGTTCTTAGGGCATGCTACCGACCTCGCGTCGTGGAACGCGAAGAGGAACGCCACGCGCGTCTTGTCTTCCCTCTAGCCTGGCCGTTAATTCTCACAGGGCGAACGGGGAACGCAGTCGGCAGGCGTGCGAGTGGGGGGCAGCGTAGGAGAGGAGAGAGAGGGGGAGGGGACGCGCATGCGCTGGTGCTCATCGCGGCGTTGCGCAGGAGAGAATTTCGGCATGTCTAGCCCGCGTTTCAGAGGAAGAGTGGAGAGGGAGAGGGGAGAAGGAAAGTGGAGAGGGTATGCGCATGTGTAGTAAGGGTGGTCACGCCGCACACCACACCACCACCGGATTGAACTCCGTCATAAGATACTTCGCATCTAAAATGGAAAGACAGGGAGGTTAGCCAGTTCTCAGACCGGCTGCCAAGAATGTTATGTCACGCTGACAGTGCACATGCCGTTCGTCACCAGAAAGTGCAGGGCGCGCGGCAATAATGCAAGGAAAGCAAGGCAAAATAAATGACGATCATTGTTGTGGGACAAAAAGACGCCCCTTTCACTCCATCTATTCTGTTATAGTGTAGTACTATATATACTAGCAAAAACTTTGCACCTCTAGCAATAGCTTGGTATTACTAGCAAAACCTTAGAAGAAGCTAGGTCGAACACTAGCTCCGCTGTCGGTTCCAGCCTTGCGCAACTAGTACATGCTGTGCACACTTTTATTTATAGATGTTTAAAATGGCATCTTACTGCGGTACGTTGAGGTGGGCTGCGAGTGCTTGCGAAAAGCTGCTGAATAACAGGATTTTCGTTTTGTAACTGGACGCACCAGTACCTGGACTTCCCCAAAGCTTCGATCCACACACGTACATCATATCACACGCACCTGTCCGATGCAGCGCACAGTGCTTTGTGATGTTGAAGAAGAAGGCGTGCTGGTCTTTTTCTGTTCACGTAGGACGATAGATATGACAAGAGATGAATAGAAGTCCCAGCTCCACCGCAGGGCGATGCAATGAGTGCGATAACAAAAATGAAGTAAGGCTGGCAGCTAACTCTTTTAGATCCTGCAGTCTCGCGTAACTCTACAAAATGTTGCTGAACAGAACACAGCCATTCCGGGTTGAAAAGGAAATTCGCAGTCTCTTCGCGTGAGAGCGCAGCATGTGAAGGGTAATGAGCCATCCGCTGATGCTTTAACCCTTTTCGCCTGGATTTTTTAATTTGGTCGGGGACTTTTTTTCTGCGTGTTTTCCTAATAGTTCGACCTCGGAAGACCACAAACGAAAAATTTAGCCAATGGTGCAAGTATTAATGGATTTACAGACTGGATCAAATAGGTCATCAGGGCTCAGCGGTTGTGAAATGAGAAAAATAGCATATTTTTTTCCAAGCTATTCCCTAAGTACACGAAATGTGAACCAAGTCTCATTTTTCAGTGTGATACTCATTGAAACAGCTTCGGTACGTCGATCCGAAAATGGCGCTCATCCGCCAGCTGACCTGCCTCGGCGTCACCAGACTAGGTAAGCTTCTTCTTCCTTGCGGCTTCCAGCTCCGCAAGCGCGTCACCATTTTGGTGTCATCGCAGTGGGGATCATTGAGAGAAGTATTCCCCCAAGAATAGACAGTTTTGGTTTCATTTCCGAGGTGCTAGGGGAAATGTTGCGTCATGTTCAATTGCACCGCCAGGGCCGAAAGGGTTACGAGATAGCGATATTGATTTCTTGAAGTAAGGGCGAAGTCATTGCACTGTGTTGAAAAAAAAAGAACAAATATGTTTCCTATTCTTTGCTTGGCTTATTATCTGTTGTTTCATTGTTGTGTCTAACGAAAAAACAACCCTTCGAAAATTCCCCTTCTTTCGTTAAGATTACGGCAGACACGTTGCGTTAGCCCTAAAGTAAAAGCAACGCAAAAACGTTTATCATCATTACTATATGCTTCGCGTTTCTAAGCTTAGTTCGTTTTCCTTTGCGTTCAATTGTAGTACCTGTAAAATCGTAACGAATCATGAGAACGGAGAAATAAGTTTCCACCACAATCGCGTACGAGAGTTAGAAAGAGTTTGTAAGTTGATCGGGCGTTCTGTCCTTAGACGTTATAAAATATAGTAAAGGAAATTACAAATGTAGATCTAACGATCTGATACGCGAGTGTTCAATGCACCAAAAAGTCATAAAATAAGCGAAAAGAAGGCGCTCAAGATTACAGTCAAGAACCGAAACCGAAACGAAAGCTCTTTTTTGTTTCGGCGGCGACATCCTGTGCGAAGCTGTGAACTAAGTCACCGTCTGAAAAAAAGAATGCTGATCCGACGCCAGCATCGAACCGATGAAGGCGCGGGTGATCCGTACTCTGAACTTAAGAGTTAGCTCGCCGGCCCACGGGTGGATGCCTTGTGGCTGTTGGTAAGCAGGGTTCATCATTACCACAAGCTTTAAAGGACCGCGTTTCAAAAACGCGTTAGGGAACAACGTTATGCCAATTGCGGCAAGTTGAGAATGGCTTCAAACGAACTGAATTCAGGACTACATGTGATTCCTGACCATTACATAACTTGCTTAGTTTACGACAGTGACCGTTTTTGTCTCGAAAAACGGGCCACTTCTTTCGCCGTTTCCATAGACTCCCATTGTACAATCTTTAACTGCTCTGGGAACAAAATTGAAGCTTACTGCACATGATCGCTGCAGTCTTACCGTGTGTTTAGGTTCCCAGAAGCGCTCGTGGTCTGCGTTTTTCAACATTCACCCTCTACACTTAATTATTCGAGCGAGAGTTAGATTCCGGCTAGTGCGCACGCATTACGGCGTCGTGGTGGAGAGAAATTCCATCGCAGGACGACGTCCGTTAGACATGCGCAATTATGAACTCGACGTCGTACAGAACGCCTGAATGACGACATGAGGATGCATGCTGCTGTAGGCTTAATACTGTTGGAGCTGGCGATAGGAGAGACATTCCAGAAGTGGCGTTGTCACTTTTTGGAGTAAGCGGCTAAGTTTTGCGTTCCTAAAGGGATACGCCGATCCGTGTCCATGAGGGCAGATACAGGAACACCGTCCACAAGCACGCTGTGATATTCGATGGAATTCGCTGAGGCTTTCACAGTTCGTAGCGTCGCAGCCTTGCCTCGTGTTGCGACGACTAGTTTTCCGCTCTCGTGCGAAAGAACGGGGCCGCATGGGTAACACTGAGCGACGCGTGGAGACGAGAGCGGGAGTAGAGAAGCTAGGCGTGACGTCGCTAACATAGGCGGAGGTGGTCCTTTAATGCACGGCTGGACTGGATGGTGACGCCTGACGCGACTCGAGGCGGCTGCACGTGATGGTATAAAGTGCCACGTGACCGGCATAACCGCATGCAGCAATGAGCCGGTTTCGGGTTGCGCCAATCGGTTCGCCGCCCAGTTCCACCATTGGCAAGACACCGGGACCACTGTTTCCACCCATGCGTGGGACACCGGGACATGTGGTCGGTGGGGAGGAGGCTTTGCTGAACGGCGCTTGAGGCCATGGTAGATGGCAGGTAAGGGAACGAAGCTCCAGGGGCATCGAATGAGAGCACAGCACTCTCCACCAATTTGTTAAGGTGTTCATTGGACGGCACTCAGCAACAATGCGCCAATGGCGACAGTCAAGGCAAGAAAATGACGCCATATCCACGACGTGAATGATTTGAGGACTCGAGAAATTGAGATCGAGAAAAACCGGTGACCCTTCCGTACAAGTCCTCTACGCGTCATTGAACAGTGACACACGTTTGTTTATATGCATATATGCACAAGTTACCTACTTCTCTGAGCTTGAAATTGTTAGCTTGAAGCTCGAAGATATTCGGGTAAACGTGAATGCTCCGTACATTCCTCTGCTGTTATGAAGACATGACACGCTGTTATAGCAACGGTTGTGGCCGGGTTTTTCAACAACAAGCGGTCGCAGACTTTGCAGCTGTGCCGAACGTGGATCGAGGCAATCGCGCTTGAAGCGCGCGTCGGCGCCACCAACTCAGGTAGCGACCGCTTCAGCGCTTGCCGCTGCGTCCCGAGGCCCGTACCTCTTCGAGATTCTCTTGCCGCCGCTTCCGCGCTGCTTCGGCTTCGCGGGCTTGTATGTCGGGGTCCGCACAACGCTGACATCCCTCTCTGCGGCCCCGCGAGCTCTCACCGCAGGGTCTTGGCGGCAAGGCCATGCTGCTGCTGCCTTGCGAGCCCACCGCTTCGCTGCCTTATCTTGTTCGTTTAGTTATTAGTATAGAGCGCACTGACTGACGACTGTCGAAAGAGAGAGGAAGCGCTCAATTGTCGCCCTAGGGGGTCTACTATGAAACTAGAGCACGAGCCGGAGTGGAGCGAACGCCGCATGCTACAGTTGGCTATGCTGTATTGGTTTTGCCTGCGTTAATATCATCCAGGCGCTCGAAGAACAAGAGGAATTATAATATTAATAATAATAATAATAATAATAATAATAATAATAATAATAATAATAATAATAATAATAATATCTGGGGTTTAACGTCCCAAAACCACGATATAATTATGAGAGGCGCTGTAGTGGAAGGCTCCGGAAATTCCGACCATCTGGGGTTCATTAACGTGACCTAAATCTACGCACACGGCCTTAAACATTCACGCTTCCACCGAAAATGCAGCCGCCGTGGCCGAGATTCAATCCCTCGACCTTCGGGTCAGCAGTCGAGCGTCATAACCACTAGACCACCTTGGCGGGGGAAGAACAAGAGGAGAAAGACCTCTTTCGCGCGAGCGTGCGCTGAGCCAAGCTAGGACGGATGCAGGCTACGGCACGGTACTTCGCCCCAGCTTAAGAACATGGCCAGCCAGCTCCTAAAACACGGGCTACCAGCGCGAGCGGCATCTTTCAGGAGAGCCAAAGAGGACGACCCACTAGGAGGCGCTGAGAGCGCAATCAATAACTCAGTTCAAGGCTTCGCTGCAATATGGTACTATCATTCGATTGCATTGTATAAAACATTATAGAATAAAACCTTGTTAGCTCGGCCCCCATTAATTCGGAAAATCGGATAAATCCGGCGTCTTATCTGGTCCAGGCAAGCACGTGTAATGTGTAATGACATCGAAATTTCGTTGATTCGGTTGTGTTGGGCCACATCCGGTTCATTCGGACGATCCTTGGATTTCACTAATCACGACGCGCCGCAAATGTGCGACGCAAGAGAGCAAAAACTACATTCGCGAACAACCCAAATGGCCGCCGGCCTTCAGAAATTTGTGCTCGTCGTGCACTGTCTACCACAATCGCGCTGTTGGCAACCAAGGGTTCAGCGGCCACGGAAAACTTGTTTCGTTTTCGATTAACTCGGCGCATGCGAACTGCGTGGGCTCTATGCGTACAAGATCGCACCATTGAATGCCCTTCCTCAGCGTCCGAGGTAAAACGCAAGGAGCGCGCGCATCTGCTAGCAGACGAGCGCGTGATCGTCTGTTGGTGGGTTAGGCAGTTTAGGGGCCTGGCTTTTCTCGAGTCTACTGCGGCGACGACTTCCGTAACTGACGAAACGACTGTTGTGTGTGCAGATAGTACGGAACGTTCGACTAGCCATATCGTTCGGTTGGCAAACTGTGCTTTGGCTACGAGGGTAAACAAGCATAACCAAGAAAACAAGCTTTCGCTTGCATAACTAGACCTAGCCGAGCTAAGCCGCAGCCTTTATTTTAAACGCTTAAGTTTTATGCTGCCTGCTTTGTTTTCCTCTGTTCGGGCTATCACCCACAATGCGAGCTCACCCATCCGCACCATCTCACGGCACTTACGAATGCGATGACTGGCAGAGCTCGTACTTCACGTACGTACGTACATTCCGACGTACAGACCCATGGCTAAACCAACGGAAGTTTACGAGCACAAACACGTATTTTCGTCAAGGCTTGAGGAATCGCTTTAACTTACTGAACAAGGCGGTCACGCACCGGGGAAATGTGTCGAGCAACAGCACACCGGCAAGGATCGACGCAAGCACACTAGATACGAACTAGATACACTAGCTGACTACGGCGTGTGTGTCAATGTATTTACGGGCATCTATCCACGCAATGTACTACAGGAAACACTATCGGGCGTGCGTCGCCTTCTATGGTTGCATTCCGTCTCTGACACGGCGCCCGGTCACCGTGCCTTTGTTCCACGTAAACGCTCACCGGCGTCAGCATCATGCGACCGGTAACCTTATGCACGTTGCAGATGTGCGAATGACACTCGAACGCGGTTGCTCTAATGCCGAGAGTACACTGCTAGAAGCGAGCATTGCAAGCAAACGGAAAAGGTGTTTTAATGCGCACAAGCAAGTTCTTACTGTAAACGTAGAACACGATTCTATACATATGTGATGTCCTCACTTCATCTTGCGGGGCACGAATGTTTCGTCCGCTGTCACAAGCAGGAACGCTGCACAACCGTCACTGACCTACAAGGCGTTCGTCGTGGTTACGTTCTATCAGTGGCTCCATTCTGTCGCCCGATTTCGCTAAGCGCTTCATATACGTACTAGGGATGGCCGATTAAAATTTTAATCGTTAATCGTTAATCGATTTAGCCTTTAATCGATTAATTGCTTTAGGTGGAATGTTTTAATCGATTAATCGACATTTTTTATGGGAGCTTTAAATCCGATATCTCCTTGTTTGAGAGGCATCGTTCGTGTTTGATATGGACCCAAATGTCTTATCGGACGCGCTGACGATCGAAAATTGCTACTTTCTAAAGTGTCGACGACGGGCCCCTTGTGTCCAGTGTGCGAAATTCCCACTTTCGCACACTGGGCAGAAGGGGCCGTCGTCGTTGGTTGATGTCGCGGATTCAAGAATCTGTGGCCCACATCCATGGACTATTCGGCAGCAGGTCGTATTTTCTCGAAGCCTACCTACTCGCGCTCATCGAAACCGGAGGCGCGTTCGGGGACCACACTGGTTGGAAAGTCGCAGCTGAAACATGCACTGTGGTGGAGGGTGAGGAAATCCCGAGAACGGTAAAAGAGAGACGAGGAGGAATTAAATAAGACGCTCGCTGTCGTAAGCACGGCATCTTTTCTCGGTTTGTCGGCTAGATATTGTGGAAGCCCTACATAATACAAAGATTGCGGACTGACGCGATCTTTTCCTTGAGGTCACCCATGCAGAGATTACACAGAAACATACTGGCCTCAAACAGACCATCTGTACAGGCAACTGCGGGAAATATAGTGAAATGAGTTTTTGCCTCCCAGCGAGAATAAACAGCAGCTGCTCCAGTATACTCCGCAGGTTTCATCTGATCGTTGCCTTAACACGGCGCCACTCGCACCTTTTCAATCGTGCGTACTGCCTGAATTGTGAGCGCTATCTAGTGTATAAGACATTACAACATAAATTTCGCGACTGTCCTTCTTTCCTTAATTATTTTAATATCTGGTGTTTTACGTCCCAAAACCACGATATGATTATGAGAGACTGTCTTTCTTTCCTGTCACAGCAGAAGACGGGGACCTCTGGATGAGAGCTGTATTTCTCCCTAAATATCTGACCATACAGTATTACTAAATGCTACAAGGTCACTTCTTCAGTTGTAATGCACTGGATGCTAGACGTTCGGTAAACCGCCGCGTAAAGTTGAGGATTATATAAAGCGTCTATAAGACCCTTTCACAATTCGCGAGTGCGTATTCCTGTGCTACATTTTTTCCCAACTAATATGGCAGCAACTTTCGTGCTTCAAGTGGAGACAAGGTTGCACGTGCTGTCTATTATGCGTGCTCGTGTCAAGAGAGCGATTCTACATTTTCTGCGTCCCAGCGCAAGCCAACCCCGCTTGAACACTCTGTTTGAAAAAGTGACTAGCTGCCATTAATTGCGCTAACTGCATCGCAGGAAAGCTAGCTGAACAATTATGAAAATGGTACATACCCTATAAGACGGACAGTTGGGCTAGTTGATATACAGCATAATAAAAGATGGTTACTGGCGTCCTTGTCCTCTTCACGCTAGCAAACGTGTCTTATGTATATACGGATTACCTAATCCTCTCCCCATCATCGTATTTCATCACTCTTTCCCCCCGGTGCAGAGTAGCGGGCAGGGGCGTACTAGATCAGGCCACCCTCTCTACCTTATATATTTCCTCTCTCTCTTTCATTGGTAAACAATATTTTATTTGCTGAAGACTTAAACAGAACGGCACTAAGAACCAGTCAGAAAATAAGCAGTGTTATACAATGCCGCACTTACACAAGAAATGAGTAAAATCTGAGGGTTTAATAAAATACAAAGAAAGTTGCGATTGACACTACAGGCGACGAAAACTGCTCGTTTATCAAATGTAAGGAGAGATTCGTTTATGCGGCAACACGGTGAAACAGCGCGGCACAAAAAAACAAACACGAACAAAATAAGCAACAAGACGATCCGCTGACACGTATGAAATTTACAGAAAAGAGTAAGCTTCTATGTTTAAAGTTGGCGAATCGCCGTGCTGCTTATTTTCTCAACAGTTCCCTTTTGTTTTGTTTCATGGGGTTGCTGCTCCGAACCACATGCTTTCTTCTACTGAGCGAAGAAATATCAGTTGCCCGAGATGCTCGGCGACAACCGACACCTCGTTTGGGTCGCCAGAACATCCAGCATGCGAAAAAAAAGGCGCGGTGCGGTCTGCGTCAAACGTTGCTAACAGTCCTTGTGGGTGAAGCCCGATACATCAAAACAAAGCAGTAAACACGCATGGCAGCAAAATCGCTAGTAATATTAACGGTGGCACTACCAGTGGTACTACCGATTGCACTACGATAGTTTGTCGACAATGGTACTATCGATTATTGTTTACGTTGACAGTTTAAAGAAACTATCGATGCTATCGATAGTCAATTTACCGATAGTTTTGCATCACTAATACTCAGGCGACGCTCAACTAGCTTAAGGGATAGGAGGTGAAGGCAGTAGCAGCAGTAGACTGTGGGCCGGAGAGAAGCGGGCAAGTTCATTTCTGCCGCGATGGGGTGAGGCGCCTCCTGCCCGGGCTTGAAGCATAGAGGAGTGCTTGGAGTTGGACGCCGTGCGCGGCGGAGATCAGGGCGAATTCATATCTTTCTCTATGGGTATGACCGCCGCCAGCTCCGGGCTCGTTCTGCTAGCGCAGAAATATGCGCTGTAGTGAAGAAAGCAGTGAAAGAGAGGCGATGTGCACGGCATCTGCATCTCAGGATAGCGCGCCTCGCAGTCATGCGCTCCGGCCAAGGGGCGAGGTTGGGGGCGGGAGTTGGGGTTGCCGTAATCGATTAATCGAATAGTTTTAATCGATTATTTCGATTAATCGAAAGGCGGAAATCGATGACGATTAATCGAATAATTGTGGACCTTTAATCGAATAATCGTTCATCGATTTCACCATCCCTAATACGTACTTCATCTGCTTTATCCGCTGCACGGTACGTGGATACGCGCTCGTTCGACGCACTGTTGAGGCCCCGTGGCTGCCAACAGGATTTGTAAACGTTTCTCGGTAAAATAACCACCGGTTGAACACTGCGTAGCGAACAACGCGGCGCAAAAAATGGATATCCGCCACGGTTCGGTACGAGATACACGGAAGCGCACAAGCCGCCGCCGCTAAGCCAGCTACACTCCACAACACGGTGCGCCACGTAACCACAGCAACGCCGCCATTGTGCCTTGTGGATATGGCCGCCATGACGTTATTTCCTCCAAACTTTTCTGCCAGCGCGCCGCTGGGCATGTCCTCTCCTCAGTTCTCCCCTTCCTCCGTGGTAGCGACCAAGGTCACAGCTGCGATAAGCAGTAGTTTCGGTTTCCGCGCGTGCCCTCAGAAATGCGTCGTCACCACGAATGATTGTGCATTAGGGAGCCAGGTTTATTCAGCAGCGAATGCGGTGCTCAGCAGTTTCTTTTCTGCTATGGACGTAGGACGCGCGCGTGCCCTCAGAAGTGCGTGGACAAATAATCTTGTCTTCACCGACGTGTCTTAGCGGAACGGAAGCTGTGAAGATGAGCTTCAGCCGCGAGATCCGCATGCTAGCATAAAACTCACTTGATACATTGGCATGGCGGAACAAATGTTGATCTGCGCGAGCAGCCCCTCAGCAGTGTTCGTAATGGAAAGGATCGGCGGTTAGCCTTTCAATGTCACACGTGAATTTCGGCTTCCTGTTCTGAACGAACTACTGTTATTAAAGGACATACCCGTGACCAACCACACAGCGTTGACCAAGCAACTGACAAGGCGCATCAGGGACATAAACGCACAAGTAAACCTTTCTGTTGGCCTTTTTGAAAATATCTAACATTTCTCGGGGATTCCAGCGCATCCGGAATGAGGGACGCTGTCTTTGTCTCCCTCGTTTTCGCCTCATGTTATATGTTTTTATTTCGCACTGCAAAAAAATCACCTGGTTTTCTGATTTTGTACGCGCATTTCATGTAGCAAGTTCAATTTACAATGAGCCCTCGCTGTAGATTGTCCTTTGACCCGTTTCTACGCCGCACGACTCCTCATTTATAGAGCACCGACGAATCCAAGCAGCAACCCTCCTAAGCAATGCAGAGCCGCAACGAAAACTCGAATGACAAAAACAAACGATATACCCAGCGCCAGGTTCAACCTCACGCGTTTTATCCCTTGCACTGTAACGTCATCAATGTCGGCATTGTGCAGGCGGCACACGTTTTCGCTCCATGAGAATGGAGAACGATGGTATTAGGCCTATTTACGAAGTTGTAGAGGAAATTAAAGGGAATCTATCTCTTTCAAACATTCAGCCTCGACTCTGAAAACTTTGAGGCCCGCATAGAAAAGGCTTTTTCATGACTGCCTGACAATGTCGCCATCAATACACTCTAGTGATTGTTGTAGAACGCTGCGCGAAATTGATGCAATGTTTTTTTCTTTTTCCGTTTCAGAAAACGCTCCGTATGGTGTGCGTGTTAACACGATCAGGTAAGAGCTTCGTGCTGTCCGCCATTTAATTCGCGTATTCAACATTTCACTGGTTTAAGATATGGGTAATAAGAAAAGAACGGAAACTAACGCAAAATAACAAAAGTGTTCCCCATGAAGCGCACTGTGCTAATAGATGTTATGGCTGGTATTTTGTTGGTAACTTGCTCAGAAGCGTCGTGAAAGCTTCAATAAACGCTATTAGCAGGACAAGCATATTTATTGCACTACTCCGCGGGAGGGTCTAGCTCTCGCTTGGGCTATCGCAAAATTCAATCCGTACGTATATGGTCAGTCGTTGGCAAGCATCACAGACGTACATGCACTCTGCTGGCTACTAACAAATAATCACCCTACAGGTAATAATAATAATAATAATAATAATAATAATAATAATAATAATAATAATACGAATAATAATAATAATAATAATAATTATAATAATACGAATAATAATAATAATGATGATAACAATAATATATGGGGTTTAATGTCCCAAAGCCACGATATTATTATGAAAGACGCCATGGTATACCCACAGGTAGACTCACCCTTTGGAAATTACGATTACAGGAGTACATCTTGTCGGTATTACACGTTCTGAGTAGTCTAAAAATGTGGGAAGTTGCACAAGGATGCCGAGTGCCTATCCCGACACCCCATTTATACACACAGCTCCACCGAATCCGAAGCCCACTCTTCAGTCTTGGTCATCACGTCACAGGCTTTCTATTTGTGGCGAACAGCGTAGAAAATCATCGCTTGCTCTTCCACATTGGTCGTATTCAATGGGAAATACGGGCGCTTCAGCCAGCATGTTCTTGCCTTTAAAAAACTTTTTACCGCCGCAACGTACACCTCTGTGGCGCAGGACTGTTCATAGTCCCATATCATTTGCGAGGGGATATTCATGTGCAGTTTCGCGAAGCCGCAACTTCCGGCTATTTAGACGTTTCCATAACTTACGGCCACGTACGACGGCGTTGTTTCTAGAAAGACCTTTGTCCTTCCGTTTACCGGTCACTTGCAGCTTGTTACCAGTGCCAACACACAAATAAACCTACGACGCACCCTTCCGGCTGCCTAAAGCATACTCAACTTCTAACCGAACCATATTAAGAGTGAAGTCGGACGGCATCTTCCCGACTTCGACAGCACACAAGCAGATTGCTGTCGCCACTGATTATACAACGCGATATGAGATTATTCGAGGCTTGCACATCAGCTGCGCGACGGAAATTAACGACCGCTCGCTCTACATCATCCTCCAGCATGGCGCTCCCCGTCACGAACTGAAACACTGTGGCCGCTGCTACCTGCCTCTTGTGGTTGACCATCTGCTACCAGTGTGTTCTGCTCATCACTTCACCGCATCGTATCATCCTCAAGCTAAAGCACTCACCGAACCCCTCAACAACCACTAAGAGGCGCTTTTTATGTACGCACGTTCCTGAGGAATACGCTAACTGGGACACTGCTCTGCCGTTCGTAACCTCTGCGTACAATTGATCGCGTCTCGAAACTACCGGCTGTTCAACCGCGTTTATCTCGAGTTTTGCAGTTATCCCACGCTGCCTTTGGGCACGTTGATTCAATTAGTTAGGAACACTGGTATTGACAACTTACCAGCTGTAGAGTCCGCCCGCCGCGTCCTTGGCCACGGACGCCATTCCTCTCTTTCTCTTCCCCCCTTCCTATCTTTATTGCCCTCTACCCATTGCCCTACAAACGCGGAGCTGTGCTGCAAACTACACTGCAAACGGGTTTGAGCCTTTTAGGGAGTTTCGGGCTCGACGCATAACGTGCATCTAAAAGGTACTACGCAAAACCCCCTTCGAAAAGAGGTTCAAAAGGAGGTTTTATTTACATCCTTTAAGGCAGTGATTAGACGGAACTAAGGAGGTAAATTTGTGTTTTTATTGAACTCATTTTGAGGGCTTGAACGGAGCGCATTGGAAGTTTTTCTGGTTCTTTTGAGAGCTTTTAAAGCCTCCTTTTGGAGGTAAAGTTGGTGTTTTTATGTAAGCCATTTTGGGGGCTTGAACAGAGCGCATTGAGAGTTTTTCTCCTTCTTTTGAGAGCTGTTAAAACCTCCTTTTATACGAGGCCCTAGAGCGGTCGCGAATGAAAAAAAAAAAGTATATTTTAGGCACTATATTACCTTTACCGGCCAATTTCCGCTACTATTCATCACTAGGACATAATAGAAAACGGACACCAAAGTATTCATGCACAAACATGACATTTGCATACAAGTACGCACGACACAGGAATCGAACTCGCGACCACACGCACTCAAAGCAAGCACTATAACCATTACACCACAGCGCCACCACTAGAAAGCTTGCTTTTTTCGTGGGTTTATATATGTACCAATGTATGTACAAAGCGGCTGGTAACCCGTCGGCACAGCTTCGAACTTCTGTTCTTGTACCA
The DNA here is from genome assembly GCF_013339695.2 of Rhipicephalus sanguineus. Classification (NCBI taxonomy): domain Eukaryota; kingdom Metazoa; phylum Arthropoda; class Arachnida; order Ixodida; family Ixodidae; genus Rhipicephalus; species Rhipicephalus sanguineus. Next base: position 146,283,849 of record NC_051179.1, on the reverse strand, counting down.
TCGGCGGGTGCTTGCTCTTGTGGAAGGTCAATACATAATTTGTGGGGCGTCATGCAAGCCGAGCCGATCGACGTAAACACCCTCGGCTCCGAATTCTCCGGTTCACCGTGTCGTGCCGCTAGAAAAATTATAAACGTGTGCCCTCTTCGCTCGCGCTAAATTCGTGAATACCAGCGTGACAAAGGTATCTTCAGATGAGCGAACGTATGTGCATTCCATGAGCGTATGCTGTGGAGCAATTTTCGTTATTTCTGCAGCCGCGAACTGCGCGCGTCCAGATGCGGCAGCTGTTATGAGCGGTTCGAAGACCGCCTGCGTTCTCATATGAAAGTTACACACGCAGATGCCCGACTTAGAAGAACATTGTAACGCGCCTACATTAAGTGCATTTAATGCGCGCGTACTGCCGCGAGCTGCACGCAGGGGCAGCAGCGCGCTCTGAGCTCTCTGAGCAGCTGAACAAAAATCTGTTTCCGCAATTAGCGCTTATTCGCAATGCACGATTAGTGTGGACCGCCTGCGTTCGCATATGAAAATTACACACGCAGAAAATTCGAGAGTTACAAGGACATTGTAACGAGCCTACACAAAGTGCGTTGAATGCAGGTTGAATGCGCGCGTACAGCCGCCAGCTGCATGCAGCTATAGGGGCAGCAGCGCCTCCTGAGCAGCTGAACGCTTATCATTTCCGCAATTAGCGCTTATTCGCAATGCACGCTTTAGCACGGCATTCAGTGCTTCTCTATAACGCATATTCAGTATTTATTTGCTTTCATACTCGGATACTACCTACATTTCTTACTAATTAGCTTTTATTGGTAAGCATCACGCCACCGCGTTAAAGCGAATGCCTAACGCGTGCCCCAAGGTCAAGGACAACCTCCCCAGTTTACCAGTGACAGGTCTCCCACAACACAAAAAAATGTACTTGCACTTCTCTCTTGTGAACAGGGGCGTAGCCAGAAATTTTTTTCGGGGGGGGGGGGGGGGTTCAACCATACTTTATGTATGTTCATGCGGGCGTTTGTATGTGTGTGTGCCTATATAAGCAAGCAAACAGAAAATTTCGGGGGGGGGGGGGGGGTTGAACCCCTACCCCCCTTGGCTACGCCCCTGCTTGTGAACGTCCATGTGTACTTGGCCCTCCCCTCAGACAGATGATGCAGTACTCATTAAAAAAAAGCATTACCCTCTTCCTCAATGGAACAGCTGTTCTTGAGAAAATATGGTTCTGTTGAATTACTTCACCACAGCAGCAGAGAGGTTGGCTTGTTTGCAATTCAGAATTTCACAATCGTAAACACGAGGACTGTAGCAAATATGCAGAAAACTGGAAAAACTGTCATATGTGCACTCCCTCGTCCACCTGCACACTACGTTAAACTTTATATATACAACAGCAACCTTCAATTATGCTACTATTGATAAAAGATCACCCAATCTACGTTAGAACACAGTGATGACTTTCTGTCTAACTTTCTGTTGCCTATCTTCTACAATGTGTCCTAATCTGTGAATCATCTGTTCAATGTGTTTGGTAATAAAACACAAGCAGTTACATTGAGCAGGCAGTGTTTCAGCAATTTGTTTTGCAAGCACAAATTCATTTCTTCAATTTGCATGCAAGGCAAGTAGTCATACTTCAATTGATACAAGAACCAGTTGTTGCAACATTTTATTGGAATCAAAACAGCAGCAGTTCTCGTGTCAATGTAAGGATATAGGTATATATTTCCATCGTCATGCACAGAACCTACTCCCAAAACTGAATACGTGGAACAACATATACTGTACAGCCTAAGCACTATACATAATTCACAGCAGTAAAGTAGGGTGTAAAATCTCATACGAAAGTAGGGTGTAAAATCTCATCATGATGCGCACTAACGTGTGCACTTCACCGTGCCAGTATGTAAGTACAATCCAAAAAAAATAAGCTACCCAAGGAACTTGGTGTCAGCCTACACACGAAGGCAACTAATTAAATTAGTACAATAAGGCTAGCATGACTTTTGGGAAATATGAAACCGTGTAGACAGGCAGTTGTACAGTTTTTTATTGCATTAGTTTGCCCTATGACATCAAAACATGTCGCACATGATTTTGGAGTTGAGTTTCCTACAAAAAAGCCCAAAATAGACCTGTGGTGTTGACTGTAGGTCCACATACCAAGGTGCATAAAACCATTCAGCAATGCCCACAAAATTACAAGGTTGCCTTTATATGTTGCTGTACATATTTACTCACAGATACCTGGAAGCCATCGTAAATTTCTGGAAGTGTGCTTGGGAACTTGTCGGCATAATCACATGACTGCAATGTACCAATACTTCTAATATGCATAACAAGTACAGCCATGCTTCAATGTTTTTATGCCAGCTAGTGCCATCTGTAACACCTGTAACTCAAAAGTTCATCCTTAATTCCTCACTTGGTGGCTTACGCATAATTACCACATTGAAAATAATCCAAGCACCATGGCTGCGACGTCAACTTGCAATTAGGCAATCACAGGCACTAAATAAAAAAATTCCTGTAAATAGTGACTGGTCGCTTTGCACATTGGATCCTAGGACTTGATATGCCATGAGGATGAATAAATATTGACCTCACATATATAGAGACTGTGAAACAGTCAGGAGTTCAGTTCATAGGTAAGGAAAACGTGAAAACGAAATCAGAACACATAGCAACAAAGGGGACGGAACGACACACTACTAACAACTGAAGTTGAACATGTGCTTGGCTTTTTTAGTCATGTGTGTTTATATCTTTCTGTGGTTTTGATTATACTTCAGTTACTAGTAGCGCATTGTCCTGTCTGCCCCCTTCATTCCTCTGTGGATGTGTGATAGTTTAGCCTTGTAATTTTTTCGTACTGTGTGTTTACATCTTTCTGTGGTTTCGATTAAACTTCAGTTGCTAGTAGCGCGTCATCCTGTCCCCTTGATTTCTCTGTGCTGTTATTTTTTTTGCACCCTCTTTAACTATGACTATACACCAACTCACCCAACTGCCCCTGTTAAGACTTATGTTTGCTGCATAACACTGGGTCCACTCAGCGTCTTTTTAAACAATGCGAAATTTTCAAATGCACAAGATATCAGAAACGTTTCACGCAGCATTGCGCATAACACTCTGCATCAATACCAGTGTTGGCCTAAATGTGGTAAGATGTACGAGCTGTTCGACATAGTGTAAAGTGAGGCACATCAGGGTGTTCCCACAATCATGGGTGTCTGCAGGGGTTTGCACAAAGGGCACCTGCCGCCATCAAGACACACCAGCACTTGACCCCACTCAAGCTACACCAATGCTCTCCTGCTCACCAGGCTGACACGTTACGCCGCCTTGCACCCCCAAGACAAAATCCTGCCGACACTCATGCCCACAATACACTTGTCTTGAACACAGACTGGTGGGCAAGCAACACTTTCCGCTTTGCCAGAAGTGTATTCCTGAAAATTACAAAAAAAGAAGTACAAAAAAAGAATTACAAAAAAAGAAACACATAAAAATGAATGTCTTACCAAAGATTCGCACTTGACTATCCTTATCGCAGACATTTTGTCAAAACACGAAATAAATACAACATTGAGATGCTGCTAAGTATTTCCTTGTGAGCGTTTCACTTCGTGTGCACAGGGCGAAAAACAAACGGATGTAAAAAAAATGCGAAACACCACCAGAAGTGTACTCTTGCCATCTTTACCATTATGTGGGTAGTTTTTGATGTCAGTAAAGTTATCATTCTAAGTACACTTTAAAAGGGTTGTGAATATTAGCAAGGTCTTGATTAACCGCACCTACTCTGCTTAGGAGTGAAGATTGGGCAACTTGGCACTGAACCATGGCAAAAATAAACAGCGCACTTCTAGTGAGGATAAACTAAGGCCTGGGCACAATAACAGCGCTTTCTTCACCTTGTCAAATTGTGTCAACAGTCATGATACTATGTATTGACCTTGAAAACTATGGCAACATAATACAAAACAGCAAATTAACGAGAGGGAATAAACAAGATGATTCAACAATCTGGTTCAACAGACTCAACAGCTGACTTATATCAATGCGATTAAATTAGCCTTGCACATCTCCTAATGGCTAAGAATATGCACATGTAAATTCCACTGTTGATACGTGACCAATGAAGTTGCATTCCTTCCATGCCGTTGAATGGCCGTTCCTTCTTTTCTGTTTTCACTGTTTTCTGATTTTCATTGTTTTCACTAGCGTAAATGTTCACCCTTTTTGATTTTGTCACTTTGCAGATGGCGTAGGTGTTTTGCCTTTGAATGTGCACGTTTCTTCTGCTTTGTCTTTCCTGTTTCTTTTTGTATGCGTATATGTTTTGCCTTTGAACGTGCACACGTTTCCGCTGCTCTGTCTCTCTTTTTGCTCTACTGGGCCTTGTACACTTCTCAAGCTACCATTGTCGCTTTTCACTTGAGGCCCATTTCCTGTATTTTGCTGGAATCATCATTTATCCATTCATTCAATACCATAAAACGCATGTGCTTCACAATACACACTGCACTTAGCAGATGTCTGTCACATGATATGGCCGTCATTGTATAGCTTTAACATGATTTATTCGTTCTAGTTAAATGAATCCAAGCTAATGATGTTAATGTATCTTGATATGCTATTTCACTGTTCCTTGATGCATATGTATGAAGGTACAGTGCTTATGTACCTTAATATGCTATTTCAGGAGACGGGCAGAGTGCGCAATGCAAAATTGTTGCCGAAAAGTCTTTTCACTTCCTGACAATCTGTGCTTCGGTGGGTTCTCACAGTTGCATGGCGGGAGAAAGATGTCCAGGGTAGTTGACTGCATCCAAGGTAGATGCTGCAAAATGAGAGCGCACGGTCTTGTCACATGTCAATGTGCGCAAATTGACACGATGACGAAGGATTAAAACAAACAAATGAAGTTGGAGAACAGAATAAATCGAAAACAAAGTTGTCCTTTATGCACATTCCATCATGTGACAATGTGATAACCGTGGCCTTTTGCTGTAATGTATATTCCCTGAAAGCATCATGCCTCATTCATGCTTTATCGCAGGCAAGAAAATTATATTGTGCAAACAACTTTATCAGGGCGCCCTCCTGGGTCGATTGACTGGTCATATGAAGCATGAGTGATATTCACAGAAGTTCCAAAACGCGCATCACACATCATTGCTATCTGAGTTTAACGACTTAAATGCGAAGCATTTGTTAAACACTTCTACAACTTTGAACGGATCTATCTACCTATCTATCTAGCCGCCTACGACTCATAGCTCGTGTGGGTGTTTCGCTAATGGGATGTATGCCAAAATTCGTGTGGCATGACACGACTGCATGAAGAACATGAATGATGGGTCTCAACCTGAAAATCATGATATGCATTTCATTAACGACATGATTTACACGTCACTCTCTTGGTTCTCTTGCGACTGTTTCGTTAACTTGATATTTACCAAAATAGGTATGGCGTCACAAGAGTGTATGACGCACATAAACGACAGTTTCTAACATGCAAATCATGACACGCTTGTCATGTATGGCGTTATTTTGACAACATGGACTCGGGGGTGCTAGTGGCCGTTTCGCCTGCTTCATATACACCAAAATTGGTATTGTGCAGTGTGACTGTACGTCCAACATAATTGACAGCTGGCAACATGAAAATAATGACATGCATGTCATGTCAGGGGCGTAGCCAAGGGGGGGGGTTGGGGGGGTTCAAACCTCCCCCGAAATTTTTCAGTTTTGCTTGCGTATATAGGCACGCACACATACAAACGCACGCACGAACACACATAAAGTATGCTTGAACCCCCCCCCGAAAAAAATTTCTGGCTACGCCCCTGTGTCATGTACACACGCCACGCTCATGGTGCGCTCGCGGCCGGTTCGCTAGCTTGACATACACCTAAATTGATATAGCGTGACGTGATTGTGCGACGAACATAAGTGACATATAGTAACATGAAAATAACGACATGTATGTCATTTACGGCATGGAGCCTGGTGCACTCACGTCCGGTTCTCTAACTTGATATCATACCAAGATTGGTATAGCGTGACGTGACTGTATGACGTACATAAATGACGGCTGGTAACATGGAAACAATGAATGACATGCGTGTAATGTACGGCATGGGTCACATGCCACGCTCATGGTGCGCTGGCGGGCATTTCGCAAGCTTGACATGCCGATTTTCTTTTCTTTCTTTTTTTTTGCTTTTCATTGCACTTTTCAATCGACGCAATGTGCAGAAGGTCATCTACAGGTGCATAAGCGACGATAAGGGCTCGCAAAGAGAGAGAACATCAGTATTACTTACCATTTTTGTTCCTGACTGTGCCGAGCACGCAGGGTGCCCATCATCTGCTTGGTAATGCACAGCGGCACGCTCGCTTGAGTCGACAGGCCGTCGCGATTATCGCACTCGCAGCGCAGCATGTCGCACTGTCGTCAAACCACGCATATCACGTCCAGCGGCAAGAACACAGTGAGGCTGCAGGCACAAAACGCGCACACACGACCGACACAGCTGATCACTTGAGAAGTGGCGTTCACAAGGCCTAGCCGGCCTAGCTACGACGAGGCGCTGCTACGACGATCGCGCCGCCGCGGCAACGACTCCCTCCTCACGTTTCTTTCTTTTTTTCTGTTTTTTTTTTCTTCGCGCGCGCATGCGGCGCGAAGCTTTGTCCCATTTCACTTCAATAGCGCCTCGTCTGGCTTGCTTTTGACCTGGCGGGGGCGGGCCGCCAAGGCCAAAGGGCTTCCTCGCTTTCTCTCCAGCCGTTCGGAGGGTCTCGTATATCTCTTTCTCTGGGCTATCTGTGCAAGGGATTTTTAGTGCGCTGAAGCATGCCGCCTCTTTCTTTTACTTCTTTCCCCCGCACAGCTGCATGCATGCCCGCCAGCACTGAAGGCATTATGGAAAGCTTCGAAAAAGAAAAAAAAAAGAGAAAACATGCCAGAGGAAATGAGATGGGAGTTTTTTGGTTCTTGAACTCCATTCGACGAATGGCGTCAGATAGTGAATTTACCTCCTTTCTTCTACATAATTTCTTAACGAAGTAAAATTGAGGACGCAGAACTTTATTACACCCACCTCATTACACCCTAAGGTAGTACTGTCCAGATGAAGGTAGTATTAAGGAGGATTGTAGCCCTTAAAACGCCCAATTAGGCTAGTTTGCGTTTGCAGTGTAGGGCTGCAGAAGCGTCTTTTCCTCTCCTGAACCTCTTCTCCCCTTCCTGCTCCAGCTTCCACCATTTCGCACTATTATGATGCCATCGTTGCTGCTGCGAGGCCTATTGGGTGCTCCTCGCTCGAACAGCAGCCCTCTGTCGGCTCTCGATTAATACCGCTAAAAAGTAATACCGCTAATCAAGTAATACCACTCCGTAACACCGCTACCGTAGTGAAGTAATACCGCTAAAAATCTCTTTATTATTGTCGACACATATATGCCAAGTTTTCTCCGGGATTTTTTGGACCTACTCTGGCTTTATTCTCCTCGTGTCGGCTTCAGAGAAAAACTCGCTCTACGCCGATCCTTACGAAGTAGTTCGTTGTAGTTTTAGTAAACGTGTAATATTGTGTTATACGGCAACAAAATTTTGAAGGAAAGTAACGGAAAATAATCGATTACATTTCTTTAATTTCGCAGTTACTTTTTGGAAGGCTGTAATTGGCCACTGTGATCAATTAAATTTTAAAAGAAGTAGTTGTAATTGTAATTCGTTACTTATTTTCTTAAAGTGTAGAAGTCTCGAACGTATGCACAAAGTCATTTTCTGGGTTTGTACTGGGAGGAGCAGAGCTATCACTCTAAAAATGAAACTTACGTAAAGACTGCATTACATGGCCCACGTACAGCCATGAAGCATTTTTGTGCATGTCATGTATCCAGCTCTTCTAACAAAACATCTGTGATAAACAGCCAAAAAAGAAGCAACGATTACTCAGCAATAGCACGGACGACACCCGACACACCGGCTGCCACACCGCGATGAGACATCGTGCACGTTTCACGCCTCAAAGCCAATGTGACACGTTATTTTAACCACAGCGAGCACGAGGGCGTGCTTTATCAGGCGGAGGCAGTCTCAGGGCTATTCAGATATTAATGCGGGAGCGTTAAAGAGCTTGCTTCGAAGAAATCAGCGATGTCCGTGACCGCGAAATAGAGAAAGATGCAATTAAAATAAATAATAAAAACGTTCGGTTCGAGTGAGAACCGAACCCAGACCTTCTGCGTGGCTAGCAGCTGTTCTGCCACAGAGCCACGCCATTGCTTCAAGCTGCTTTGGAAAAAAACACTGTATCAATACGATGTACTGGGAGGAGTCTCATTGACGCATGTAATACTGCGTGGCAGACGCGTAGAATCGCGCCTGGCGTCAAAACATGTGTATTGCGCAATGAGCTGGTGTTAAAGGCCCACCCATTACAAAGCGCTCAGACATATTTAACGGTGATCATCAGCAAAGGCATCAACAAAGTGAGCAGCTCTGTAGGTTCCCCTGTTGCCTTGCACGGACGCGTAGTGAGCACTGCGCAACTGTGTTTGCAGTAGGCATTCTAGAGGTGCTATCCTGGACACTGTGGAATTCCGCCATCTTGTCACATTTCGTAATGGCGGCATGTTAAGCCAATCGGAGAGGCCGTAGGAGCCCTCCAGGCCAATCGAACTTCACAAAGGGCGGAATTCGAACACATGGCGGAATTTGACCACGTCCAGAATATCACCTCTAGGATAGTTTGAAACGGCCAATGTTACGCGCACAGACGATCGTTTCCTTGCGGACCGGTTGAGGCATCCAACGAGAACCGAAGCAGGCTACCAATTGAGAAGGCGATGGGTACGGGGCCTGATTACGCTTTCGTGTTCTACCCTAACAGGGGAACTCAAGCATCCTTCAAGTTTTTACTCCTGCTTTTTAATGAATGTTGAATGCGACAACGACATTTATGCGGGGCTGAACCCCCAGCTGCCCTCATCGCAATGAAACCTGTGCTTTCGGTGCAGATAAGCTCAACGAGTGTCTTAAAAATTCCCGTCCAGTAAGAAAATTGAAAGGTTAGTAGATGCGCTGACGTTAGATTTTAGGAGTGAAAAGCACAAACTGGATATTATCTGTAGCACAGACATCTCTGCTTCAGGAACGTCCCTGTTCTACAGTGCACCGCCACACGTGCAGGCACGTGCCCCTTAGGACGCCTGAAGCACCTACAGAAGTGGTATTTACTCGGCATGTAATGGGTTGCAAGCATGGAGGACACCACGTATAGGCGAACCTGATCATTCGTGTAGCTGCGCGACTCAATGCTCTTCACTTGACCAAAGGAAAAAGGAAAGCAGCTGATCAGCAGAGTCGACCATTTCCAGGAAAGAGGTTCCAGTGAAAACGTTACAAAAGCGAAGATTTTGATGGGGCTGAAGCATTTTGCTTATAGGAAAAGAAAACTAAGAAATCAGTGATGTTAGAATCAAGTTGCATGAAATGCCAACAAAAAGGTATACACAAGTTCCTCCTCCAGGCAGCCTGTGATTTGGTGATGATTTGCGTTTTGCGCCATACCTCACATGTCTCGCGAGGATATTTATTTATTTATTATTTATTTTTACAGTACTGCTAGCCTCTAACTGAGGCTGTAAGCAGGAGTGGGAGTAACATGCACTAAACGAAGTGAACAAATCAAGATACAACAGTCGTGTCACAAGAACAAGGAAAGAAAGAGCGCTCCAGAAGATTAAGATACAAAGCCGTATACGCAACTTTTCAAGCACTGGTAGGCAAAAAACTGATTGCAAATAGATATGACAGTATTTCTTTTCACGTAAGGAGGAAAAAAAAGAAAGAAAAAGAGATATTTGGGGAGAATGAGAAATAAAGTCACGAGCTCATTTACTATTTTTTTTTCCTATGCAGCCCTGGGGTTATCAAAACGTTCATTGCGCGAGAGCCTGGAGTCAGCGCAGAGGGGATACCTGGAGGTATGCATGGAGGTATTATTACTTAACTTAAAGAGGTGAAAAATTCATAAACACGGGCCGTCGCTGGAGGCGAACTTGTCTTCTACAGAAGACAAGTCCACTTGTCGGAACGATAAGCTCCAGCGACACCCTGTGTTCACGAATGTTTCATCTCTTCATGCTTTCATCTTCACCTGCCTTCTGCCTTGAAGTTCTGCATTTTTTCGATTACTATATAGTTAGTACTTTTAGTGACGGCGCCAGTAAAGTTTGTCCCGCTGTAATCAGAAATTTACTTCTCCTTGAGGCAAGCATACGTGAGTTGTTCTTTATGTAAAATTCCTGAGCACTTGTTGTGCATTGCAGCTACCAAGGAGAGCCGGCGGGCACTGAGTTCTGATGAGCGTTTTTTAATTGCTCAAGCTGCAAGCACCCGGACAAAGATGAGGCGTAAGTATGAGGAGCCCACCTGTTGCTTCCGCGGTCGAGACGGGTCTCGCAGTGGCTGCTATTTTAGGCCGGTTGGCCGAACTCCACTACATTAACGACCGACCGAGAACCAAGAAGGTGCGCGGGTGTCGGGAAAAGAAAGGGCGAGACCGAGACCAGGTTGCTGGCGGCTTCCGCGGCCGTAGTAGAGGTGCGGTCTCATCGTAGCCACATCGCATCTGATTGCTGGCTGAATCATCACTTACCGGTGAAACAGAGCCACGAGCACCTTGTAAAGTTTGTGGGCGCGACATATCGACCATTGGCTAACCCAGTCCTCGGTGCAAACCTGCGTCCACCCGTTGAACCACTGTGCCCATAGGCGTGCGCACAGGGGGGGGGGAGCAGGGGGGGTCGGCCGCTCCCCCCTAATCACCTAAGAGGGGGGCAAATCTGCCCCATACATTGACTTAGTAGGGTGGGGGGGGGGGCGCTGCGATGAACCTTTGCCCCCCCCCTAATGAGAAACCCTGCGCACGCCTATGACTGTGCCATCGGCAAACTTCCTCATTGGCCCTGACGTTTACTCCTACTGCATGAGGTTATGATGAAGCAGTGCAAGAGTGAGTTAAATAGACGAGCGCTACCTAGCCTGACGCCGTGCCTTCTTGCTGCTACAACCATCCAATTACAGAGCCTGGAAAACCGCGGGGGCATTGCTGATATAGATTTAGTTGATGTGTATATTTATGAGGTCAACGAAAATGAAGTCGGACGAAAGAACAACCACTCGCTCGTGAAATATAAATAAACACATCCTCCGCCTTAGGTATACGGCCAACAACAAATCGAGCTACGGCAGCGCCGTATGCCTGCCCCCCTCTCTTTCGTAATCGTTTTTGCGCATGTGTAAACCTTGCAGTGTTCGCCAGCGCAGCTCACGGCCATGCTACCGCAGATGGTGTGTCCTTGCTGCCCGCTGGCGTAAAGTATTACTTCACATATATGAGGTGGCAGGTAATCAACGAAAGATAGGTTCCCAAACAAAATCATCAATATGGTGTAGCCAATACCGTCGCTACAGGATGAACGAAAGAAGTTGCATTCATTCAGAGGCCGTGATGATCAAGGAACGAATTATTCCCTAAGAGAATGTAGGTGGCTCCAACTTCTCGATGTCGCGATCAGTGGGTGAAACATGAAGGGGACTCTGAAAACAAGTTCAAAAAAAGAGGAATCACATACGCGACCTGCCTCCAAAGCTAAGCGACTCAGGACGTACGCAGGATGCTTCACGTCTGCTCAATAGAAGTTGAAACGGTGAACTTTCTTTTTTGAGCTGGTGATTTCTTTTCACTTCGACCGGAGTCCTTCAATGCTTTTCTGGTCACAAAACTCCTCCGTAACGCTATGTGGAGAGCTTGCTATGTCGCCGCAACTGTGGACGTGGCAGCGTTAGGTGCGCGCGGGGGGTATTGAGGAGAGCTTCGCTGCGTAGGGACAGCGTGGGGCTGGGGGCCCTAGAGTTACTGTATATGCTACCTTCAGGTAGCAGAGTTGCGCGTCTGTCTTCCAAACCCCGCTAGCAACCATGCATGCGGAGCAGCTGATGCTCGGGCGAATTTTTGTATTTCTCGACACCGCCGTCCTGTCGAACTGAATTAACACAAGTCAATGTTTATCGCCGGTCTTCGACACGACAGACGTGTCATTCAGAGACACAGTAGGCATGGTGCCTGCAAAACGGAGTGCGAACTTGACTGCATAGCTGTGGTTCTTAGCCAGACGTAGGCACAACTCTGCTGCCTAAAGGTAGCTTACACAGTAACTCTAGGGGGCCCGAGCAATCCAGCGACATCGGCGCCCTTTTTTTGCACGTTTTCTTTTTTTTTACGCGACTGATGGCTGTGTGTATTGTGTGCGAGGAGATGGATGGTGTACGCGAGCGATGATGCAAAAGACTGTCACTCCAGCTACAGAGGGACGAGCGAAAAGGTGTTTAATTTGTCGAGGAACGGCGATGGGAGGGATGAATGCAAAGGTGCAATGCCGCGACAGGAAGCTGTCGGAGTTACCTTCGATTTAGAACAGGTCAGAGTGTGCGAGAAAGATTTTTACGCCACCGACGTTAGTCTACGGACGACTTCACAGTGAATGGAGAAAATGCGTCTCTGCAACGAGAGAAGTCAAAGTTGCGGGCCGGCGCAGTTTCCTTGCAAAGTTCCCTAGTTTGCTGTCGTTAAACAAAAGCGTTTTTTTTTTCTGTTTTCATTGACTTAATGTCAACTAAGCTAATTCTTTTTATTTATATATCGTACTTCAAAGTTTGCTTCTTTTACAATAGTTTCCACCCTTCATGTACTGGCCTTGCAGAGAGTTTTCCTATGCTAGCAAGATGTCGCTCATATATTTCAGTTTTCTGAGACATTTTTCCAATGAAAGTTTATCTCTGCTCCTCTTTCAGTCATAGCATTCGTGCTTTGTTTGGTGTAAATTTGTGGCTCAACAGTGTGATGTCCTCAAACAGAGACATCACATTGAAATAAGTAATTTTAGTAAACTATGAACGGAATATGGGTGTTACTGTTTCCTCAGTTTGATAACTTTTTGGGTATTTCGCCCTTTGTCACGTTGTGAAAAAGTCACAGTTTCACCGCAAGGGCGAAGCAGTGAATGTGATAGCAGCAAATTGTTGTGTTATACGAAGTGAGGCTGGCAGATAACAGTTTTTTTATCCGACCTCGCGTAACCACAAAACGCTGGCGTAAGAGAAGACGGCCGCTCGCGGGAGGAGATGCTCTCCGCATAACGACTTCGCGTTGAGAGCGCAGCGCGTAGAAGGGTGAACGATCCGCCCGTTGTGATGGCTGTCGAGATAGCGCGCGCGTCAGCGACCACGCCCCTAGATTCAAAGTTCAAAGTTGCTCCTCGCGTGACACCCCCGCCTCCCTCGCGTCTTTTCATGGTCGTTAAAGACGGTGGGGCGTTTCCTGTCTGCTTCGACGGCAGGTCTCCCGAGTGGGGTGATGTTATCGCATGCACCCTCCGAGCGACGGAAATGGGCCCGCTCGTTTGATCTGTGTTTCGGGGCACATTCGTCGCCCCCGCTCGCGCGGTAGAACCCGCGATAGAACATACGCTGCGCGGGGGATTTTATCAATTTGGACTTTATACGGGAGGGACATGACGGTGACGGCAACGGCGACGGCAGAAACCCGTCGAGACTGTTCATATAATTGCTATCGCAATAATAAATCAAAAGCGCAACAGAGCTGTATTTGTAAATATATGTGCTTATTTTCTCTACTCTAGTAGAACACGGCTCCGTTTCAGTTAATGAAGTCTCCCCTGTGCAGTCTTCATGAAGAAATTCGTTGCATCACGCAGTGCAACCGTAGTCTGTCTAAGCAGTAAAATTAACACACGTTGTGTGATTGTGGAGGTGCGTCCAGCGCGAAGAGTGGAGATACCCGAACGCACTTGCGACGCTGCACAATGTAAGTGCGACACACTTTCGCTCGTGCAATGTCCCCGTAACATGGTGTAGTCCCATGTTGCATGTAGGAAATGAACATAACGTGGTTACAAACTGGGAGTTTAGGATAGGTTAGACACTAGACTTTACCTAGACGCGGCACACGGGACGTTACCTTGCGTGAGCTTCGCCATTTCCCGATTTGAAGCGTTGCCGAAGCTCCGAAGCTCTGTGAGGTGGGCTGCAGCAGAGTGAAGTTAGCTTTTATAAAGTGTAAAAAGATGTATGCAGAGGACTTTCTTTTTTTCCCTAATGCGGCCGTGTCAAACTCCCGCGGCGTAGACGGCCTAACTGCAATAGCGCGATCGGCGCTGGCTCAACTCTCACTGTGAGACTTCGGTTTGCGAGTTGGTGGGTTTGTATGGCTTGCGCACTGTCACAAGTCCAAGAAATATTCTGCGCCTCCATCATAAATACTCTCGTGCCGCAGTGTCTGAGGTAAGGAACCGCGTTGCAACATATACAGCTAATACATACCTGCCAAGTTTGGAGAAACGGAATCCGGGAGATCTACTCAACGGGGGGGGGGGGGGGGGGGGTACTGCGATAGCAATTATATGGACACTCTCAGCGGGATGTTGCGGTCGCCGCTGATCTGTATGGAGTCTAAACCGATACATCGCTTCCGCATCGTCTGTTTCACGTGCGAAGGTCAAAGCGCGCTAGCGCTAGGGACGAACGCGGTTGAAGCAGAGATGAAACGACCCGGCCGTCACCGTCGCGCGAAGGGCACATGCGATAACATCGCTCCGCGTGCGAGGCCTGTCGTCGCTTGCTTACCAGTTATTCGTCGGGCAAGATTTTGTGTGCACACAAACGCATCATCTACGAAATAGTAACGGCTGATATAACCTATAACACATTTAGGATGTGACTAGACGTGGCCAGACAACTTTGCTCATGTGGCCAGACAAAGCACTGGACACGCGGGGCAAAACTGGATTCCAGATTTTCCTATGACCCGTACAACCGGGAGAAACGTTCAAAATCCGGGAGTCTCCCGGGTAATCCGGGAGACTTGGCAGGTATGCTAATATTGCTGCGTCGCCATGACTAGATTCATCGCAGCTTTGATCTCTTAAAAAATACGGGGAACTAAGTATTTCACACGCGTATGCAACAACCGCATTGTAGTCAGGTGAAGTGTGTGTGGTAGTTGAATAATTGTGGTTTGGTGCAAGGTAACCATTGCCTCGAACCGGCACAGCATTCAGGCGAGCGCAGAGCGCGTGCGCGGGGTTTGACAGTGCCACTGTAACTGCTCAGTGCTAGTGCCAGTGCCAAGGCACTGTCAACGCGCGTTGACAGTGGCTTCCGTACACTCTTAATCAAGTCCTGGCTAACTCATGCCCTGTAAGCGGGACGCTTCAAAACTCAGGAAAACTCCCGGCTATAGTAGGCCTTTGAACAGGAGGTTAGCCGTGACAAGCGTATATAAAAAACGTGCACCCTTCCACCGCCCGCCTTATAGACGGCCTGCAGTATTAGTAGCGCGTCGGTGTGGGCCCGCGTAAGTTGAGAATCCTGGCTACCGATCAGCGTATGCTCCCGTGTGTTATAGCATGTCGGCGCAAGCGTCGGTGTCTACGCATGCGCCGACAGCGTCA
Organism: Rhipicephalus sanguineus; assembly: GCF_013339695.2. Classification (NCBI taxonomy): domain Eukaryota; kingdom Metazoa; phylum Arthropoda; class Arachnida; order Ixodida; family Ixodidae; genus Rhipicephalus; species Rhipicephalus sanguineus. The sequence continues at coordinate 146,268,285 of NC_051179.1, read as the reverse complement.
GCCGCAAAGGCGAGCTATACTGCGAGGAGGTGTACGCATGAAGCTAACTACGCGCTCTCTCTTGCGTGCGTGAGAGAGAATAGGGGCTGCAACACTCTCCATTGCACTCCGCTTCTGCTGTTTTTGCGCAGAGAAAAGAAAGGAAGGAGGTAAAAGCGAGAGTTCGAAGATATTGTGCGACGGGAAGGGGGTTGCGTTTTTGGCGCGAGTGGTTAGTTTTAGCGCATTCCACGACAGCGGCGGATGTTTAATAGGTTGGTGTGGTTTGTTGAGCGTGCCGCGTGAGCCGGTACTCGGCCGCCATGGAAAAATTCTCTTATCTCAATATTAAGGGGTGTTGCGAGGACATAGCGACATCCCCTTGCACGTGCCATGGCTACACGCAAGCAGTTGACGCAGGATTACACGACGCTTTCGCGCCATTTCTGTCTCGCTGGTGCGCACACTGCGGACACAGCCCGGCGCATCGTACCCGCCTGGGTGAGTGTTCTTCTTTCTTCACATATATGCTCGTGCTGTTAGCGTTCACATTGTTGCATGCTTGCGCTGATATATATGAATGATGGTATTGAGCTGCCAGAATATTCTATTGCCGGCTTTTGAAATAACTATACGAGTATGCGTACAAGTAACTATACGAGTATAGAGTACTTATCTTTGTTGTAATCGTGATCCGTCTCTATAGTCGCGCACGTGTTGTCGTGCTGATCGCATTTATTGTGAACTTGTACAGTTCAGAGGCTTTCGTCGCTCTTGACAGGTGTCACTGAGATAATCAATTCGTGTTGCTTGACAAGCTGTGTAATTTTATCTCTCGCATGGCTTCTTATCTTTCGGCTGGTAACTGTCCTCTGCATTTATGGTCAATGATACAATGCGGCAATCAAAGGAAGCATATTTTTGCTAGCAGTTGAATGATGATAGGACGTCCTTTCATGGTAGGTCGTTATACTTCGCATTTACTTCTTTTTTTTTTACCTTTGGGAAGCGGAAAAGTTTTCCCCCAATCAAAAAGTAATAAAACTGCACTTACGAGTACCGAAGACGTTAGTACCGTTTCATTGGATCAGGCGCTCATAGATACGACTAGCGGCATCTTGTTTTTAGGAGGAAAAATCTGCAATTTGACTTTCTGAATAGCGACAGTCTTTAAAACGCGTTTTGCTGGCTAATTTCTAACAAGTTTTAAAGCCAGCCTCATTCATGCTCATGAATACATTTGCGTATTTACTCTGCCCCTTCACTGATTTCTGTGGTTTCGGGTCACATTTGCCCATTGGTCTAATGCAGTGCCAAGTGAAGTGTGGACAAGTACATCAGTGCATCATGCACCAGCTGTGGTGCCTGTGCAAATTGCTGATCTCGATGAAGGTAAAGTAATGCGTCGTAATTTAGACGTTAGCTAGTTGATGGCATTTTTGTTCTCTCATCCATCATTTCATGCGATGCAACAGCGATATATAACCGTGGTTGTATAAAAGTATTGTTGTTTTCGTTGGCAGCTTATTATTTATGTTGGATTGATCATTGTTAATGTTATTACAGAGAAGTGAAATTCATACAGTCGTAATAAGGGATATAATTGTTGTTCATCCTCGTGATAGTATACACAGAATTTGAATACGTTTGGAGGTGACAAACCTTCTGACACAAAGCCAGGCGCAGTTTTATCGAGCAACTGGCCAGGAGCTCACACCTTGCAGGGTCTCCAGCAGCAGCAGCAGCAGCAGCAGCAGCAACACCGGCCGTGGTGTTGTTTACAATGCCGTAACTGAGCATACGATCTTTCTTCTTGTGTTTTTATTCATTTTCTTTTTTTGCGTTTCACTCCCATCTAAAAATCTTATTTACTTAACGAATGAATCGTGAGTCTATTGTAAAACTGCTTTCCTTGTACGTGATTCTCATCAAATTGCGACTGTGCTGTGGTTTTCACTTGCAGCCGACATTCGAAACAGAGCTTCACTTCTAAAAAAACTGGAAGTTTCATGGAGAAGCTCAACAAAGTCAGTCATCTTCGGTCAGACGTTCAATGCCCGCATGTATTTATTTCGTGGAGGTCGACGAGTATTTCTGAGGAACTGATGTTAAGCTTTCTTTCATAACTGTGGTAAGTTTATGGTTAAAATACTATAAGAAAGCTTCATTAGCAGCTTCTGAAAACACTTTTGTAATTTCCAACTTCTGTGACACTATCTATTTAAACAAAATTCGACAAGGTGTACAACAGAATGAGAACAACCGCTTCCCAAGTAGAAGTTTTTTGTGATGGGCGAAAAGGGCAGGTGATCTAAGAACATAACGTCGAATGTGTCTTCTTGCTTTTTTTTTTCGTCAGGATGACATGCCAGCAGCCCGCCCATCGCCTGACCCCGGAGTTTTGGAGGGAGTACGACAACAAGCCTTTCTACTGCGATCAAGTGCAAGAGAATTTGAAACGTTCGGTTGGCACAGTTCTAGAGAAATTTGTGTGATTGACAATGTACTATATTAAGGTCCTCACGTACCCAACTGGGTATGCTCAATGCTTCGTCTTGTGCAGAGTGCAATGAGAAATACCCAGTTGTTTCCCAGGTGTTTTGCCGGTGGGAAGCTGCTGAAGAAACATTGAAACGATCAAAAGAAATGATCAAAAGCACCAGAATATCGGATGTCACGTTTATCGTTTCCTTCAGCGCTGAGCATTGCTTTTAGCGCTGTTTGTATTTTTTTACAATAAATACTTATTTTTACACGTGAGTAGTACCTGTTTCTCGCATGCTTATACACGCTAGACACAGCAGGTACTGTTGAACTATGAAGCTGATAGGGCCAGTCAAGTCATTCTCAACGAAAATGATTCCGCTGAACGATACATTTACGAGGAACATGGTGCATCCATGCTTTAACCGCCGTTACTGAAAAAAAAAAGAATGCGAAGTTTTATACGCATGTCTAAACACACTTCATGCTTATAGTTTCCAAGTTACTTGTAGTGGTTACTCTAGGTAACCATCAAGGGGAAACTGAGCGTAAAAACTCTCCTATGTGATGTAGTCGGTTCACGTTAAAAAAATCCCAAGTGGTTAAAATTAGGCACTATTAAAACTCGGTACCCAGAGCTTCGTGTGCACAATTTCTTGTGTTTGTTGCCACTGCGCATCTGTCAAAGACTAGACACTGGTATACGCACGTTACTTTCCGAATACAGTATAGCGTACGTGCCCAGCCAACGCAACGTCTGCGTACACAATTCTAAAACTCCTTAGCCAACAATCAACCACTACACGGCGTGCCATTTGACGTCAGGGGAGTCCGCATTATGGGTACCGCAACCTGACTGCTTTCTTGGTTCTTGTGCATGCCACAAACACAAAAAATAGTAATGAAGACGCTGGATAGGATCAGTGGGGGATTAGTGAAGAGACCTTCGCCCTCAAGTGGACATAAAATAGGTTGGTAATGATGAAAAACAAAATGCTTCCTTGGACAAATGCGCGAATCGTTTGCCGTGAAATGTACATATCTAATTTAATGCTCTATTAAAAGCAACGGCATGCTGTCGAAATCAAGTGCGAGCAGTAGAGCTCCCACGAGGTTTCTAGATTTCGCAAAACCGTTCACGCTTTTCTCCTAAATCCATGTTAAGCAATGCCTAAGTCTGGAAAACAATATTTGCATACTTAAATTACCGTCCTCTGGAACGTACATATGTGCCAGCGCGAAGTGCGTACGCCGGTGGGTGTACCTCGTAATAACATCGCTTCATTGGCCTAAAAAGTTCAGAAATCGTCAAACACCCTCATGTTCGACAAATGGCCACTCTACGTTAACTTTCTTGGATAATATATCATAGTTTAGCAGTTTAAGTTCCTCGTGACGACTGCCAAACTGAGGCGAAACCGCTTTGTATGTGCGCAATAAAAAAATTAAAAATCCAGCTTGCACCAAAAGTTGCATCCTTCATAGACCATACGTTGTCTTTTAGCATCTGCGCATAGCTCTGCAACACTAGAACCTATTACTCGATGGTGTCAACATTTTCTATTAATGCACCACTATACTACGTTCTGGATTTCTGGTGTGCGCAACACCTCTCAGTAATCCGCACAAAAAAAATTAAGTGCGTGTACACGTAAAAAACCCCAGAAGGCTATCCCATGCACTCTATAGCACAACAAACTAACAGTCGCGTGCGCATGCAAATGCAGCTGTGTGGATGTAGCTCGCCAATTTTGCGTGTACCGCCGTATTAATCGCTGCGAAATATGCCAAAAATTTATTGAAAGGTGAAACTTGTATAGAGTTAGGCATGCATGCCCATGAAGGTGCCTTTCGCACAAATACTGCGTATAGTACATTGCATGGACTCGCGCTTCCAGAAAATATTCTAGTAAACTTATGTGAAAAATATTGTATCATCCAGTGTGAGTTTAGCGAATTCTCCGCTTTGAGACGAGTATGAGGTGATTTAACGCGCGGCGGGACCGCTATACCGCATGAATCGAGATGTTCTAAAAAATATGGCCACTGATGGAGTCGTAGCAGAACGTCGCAAATATTTCGGCGATAACTACTGCCGGATATAAGATCCTGTTCATGTTAGCAGCCAATTCCCGCCTGCGCACTGCGTGTCAGACAACGGCGAATGCCGAGCCGCCATGTCTTTAGCGTGGACAGCCCACTTCACGAGTCACGTCTGTCGCGCGAGTGTCGTCCAAAGTAAGCGCATGTGAGAGGCATTTCTTCCGCGGCGCAGTCCGCCGAGCGACCGCGAAGCTGCATGCAGTCAGCTCTACCTCCTCGCTTCCATGGTCGACCGAAACGTGGGCCGCACTTTCTGTTGAAGCAAAAATAATATCTGCGGGAATAGTGTCATTCGTTTGAGGGGAAGCGACGTGCACTATCCAACGTTTAGAACCAAGATGAGTTCCTTTACAAGTGAAGTTCATCTGCAGTGCGTGCGCGGCACACCGCACCTGCTCGAGCGTGTTCGCATATTATACATATTGCCGACAATACCACGGTTATCAGCGCATGTTCATCTCAGTGTGTAATTATTACGCGGAGAGGGTCGAGCCAACAACGGTAAGAAGTAAAAGATCCTGGCATATGAGCGTGAGCGCTTTGTTCTGAAGCACCGTCGACTACGGCTTCGAAATAAACTGAATAGGCTTAGTGACGATATCGGCTACCGGCCCGGTAACCGTCGGCGGTGAAGCGGCCAGCGACGTTACTTAGAACACGGCTAATCTCCGTCGTTGCTACGTCGTTGCTACGGCTACGTCGCTGTGCGGTTGGCACGGATGGATTCCGAGCTCACGTCCCACGGCAAGCGAATCTTGACGTTGAAAACTCGTTCAATCCATGAAAGGCAACAGGCTGGCGGCTTACGTGAATAGAACTGGGGTATTGTGAACGCTAAGATTCCTTAAATGTCACTGAGGTGCCAGTGCCAAATATATGCGGAACAGTTTTACCTTTTATACCAAACACGCAAATTCGCTTCAAGCATGCTCCGAACAATAACTTGAGTGACCCGTATATATTTTCACGAATGTCATTTAAAAAATGTCTCCTTACGTATCAGTGAACGCTGCATGTATATAACGATCTCCACTGCACTAATAGCCAGTGTGTAGCGACCTATTGGTACATATAAACCCCGTTCTTTTACAACGCTGTGGTGGTGAAAACATTTATTGACAGAATTTCTGCGGAGAAGCTCCGGATATGCGAAGGTTCTTGACTTGCGGTGGGGGGGGCGCTCAGTCCAGGGCTCCGCTCGCAGCAGCCGCTACCGGCCCGGTCAATTAGACTCAGTGATCATCCAGGTTCTCGCTGGCCAGCAGCTGTTCCCATCGCTCCGCTGTGGGATTTTGTATCGGGGGTAAGGCTGTAATGGCCTGGCATGCCCACGTAACGTGGTACAGAGTAGCTTTTGCTGGGCACCATGTGCAGTAAGAAGAGTATGCAGTAGGATGCATTTTACTGAGGGTGTGCAAATTTGGAAACGTGCCGGTTTGAATTTACCTCCAGCTGACCGATTCTTCTTTATTTAATGTTCGATGTGGTAGGAGTAAGTTTGTCTGAGTCCTCTGTAATGGTTTAGGATGGCGAGTAGTCGCAAGGGACGGGGACGGGCTCCTCAGAAGCGGAGTTGAAAGGTGCTCGGCTCCATACCCTCGAGCTACCCTCCTCGCCTGGTTTCCCTCCAGCCCCATGTGACCCGGGGTCCATATCCGATGCCAAATCCGGGGTGTGTGCGTACTGGAATGCTCGCCAGTGTCTGTAGCGTTCAGGAGGATATTGAGGGCGGGTTGGCTGATGCGCCCTTTAGGATAATTGCGGCAAGCCGCTTGAGAGTCCTCAGAACAGTGAGCGGTCGTTGATGTCTGTAACCGATGGCGAGAGCGAGCGCGATGGCCGTTTCTTCAGCCTCTGATGTTGTGGCACCGCACGGAAGCACGGTACGTTCTTTGAATGTGTGGTCCACGACGTGGCTACTGCCTTGGTGTTCGCGAGATGTAGTTGCCGGCGTCAACATAGTAGTGGTGTTCTTGTGCCATGCTCTCGTTCGTCGCCGCGGCGTGATGTGGTAGTGGTTAGCGTACGCGCTTGCTGATCGAGTGTTCGCAAGTTCGAATCCGCGAGTGTTTGTTGTGAATTTTTCTGTGGTTTACTTCTGAGTGTAATACGTGTATATGGATTATGTATATCATACGATATGTGTCTAAGCCTCCGAATCCCCGATTAGAGCTTAAAAGGTGGCTTAAAATCAATTTTTTGTTTCGCCGCTCCATACACCGCCTATAGCTAGGACGTGCCGTAGTTGGGACACACCGTAGCTAGGCTCACGCGGAACGAGGAGATCTCCATAGCCGGCCTCGTAACTAGCCGGGATTGGAGACGAAAAATCTCCGGCCTATTTGAGTCCGCCTATTATATGAGCCGCTGAGAAAACTACTACGCCGCGGGACGGCTACGGGCGACGCCGGCTACAGGTTTGCCGGCTAAACAAACAGTCTATAGGCGTTAGATTTTTCGTCTCGTTTCCGGGCTATAAACTGCAACTTCAAGCAGGACATGATTAAGAGTGTAGGGCAAGTTCTTCCCTGTATTAAACGCGGCCGCAGTTTCGTGAACAGAAAAGCATTCAAAGATTCTGCTTGGGCATTTAAACCACTAAGCAAGTCTGACTGCAGTTCCTTATCTGTAATGCATGACCTGCATTTCGCTATTGCCTAAGCGCTCAATGTAACCACCCGCGAATGTTGGAGTTTCAGGCTTTTCTTTTATCAACTGTTTCCTCCCAGGGCCTGGAGAATGTTGCCAACGATAAACACGCCCTTGGACGAATAGGCACGCCGGAGGAAGTTGCCCGCTCCATCGCCTTCCTGGCGTCCGATGACGCAGCGTTTGTCACGGGAATCACGATGCCCATCGATGGTGGATTTCCTTTTATCCAGATCTCGGGTGCCCCCAAAGTTCTGGATGCCTTGCAGACTGCTTGAGAAGCCCAGAACGTGGCCTTCCGTGGCATTGCCCGTGTAACCAAGCTTCTCCAAAGGATGAAAATAAAGTCCCGACAACCCTTCGTGCTGAAAGCGTTCGGTGTCTCTGAGTTAAACCGTTTTCTTGATTCACGCTCTTCGAAAAAAAAAACGGTTCACATTGCTTTTGCCCGATGTCACTATAAAGGCATAGATACAGCGTCTATACCATACAGTTTCACATTAGACGAACTCTCGCTGCTAAATAAGTAATTATAGCACTAACGCCTCATTAATTCCAATAAAGGAAGCACGCTGAATTTTGCTCCATCGTTTACACCCCAAGCATGAAGGCAAAATAAAGATTGTACATACTACCACAGGTCGCCTTAGTTACTGTCGCATTCATTGTCTCTGAAAGTATTAAGAAATCATGGCAGAAAACACTGTGTTTCAGCTTATCATATCTATGACCTGCCTCACACTCCCGTATTCTTCAGATTTTAAATGGGGCGTTTCTTCATTCTTAGTTTCAAAATTTGGAAGATGCTTAGAACTTTCGAGATTGTAAAGGTGAAAGTCTACCCGGACACATAGTGATGTGGAATGAAGCTCTGAGCACACGACGCGACGTATGGACACCGTGCAGCGGAGTTTCCAGAATACGAGAGCAACGCAAGAACGCACAGTCGAAGCAGAAGCAACTAAAATGGGCCTGGACCTGGCGGGAAGCGATCGCTTCTCCCCTCATTCTAGGCCCTGCACACCGGCAGGGCAATCCAGGTAGGTACGGTGTGGACCATGATTCTCACCAACGCCTCCTATGGAGAGGAGGCGCTGGTCTTACGTTTAATCATGGCCCTGCTGTGCTACTGCCAGCGCGAAAGGCGCAAGGACGAGCACGCGCGCGCATGGTCTTTCTTTTTTTTTTTACTCACACGACGCAACAGAACGACGTGGACGCAGTAGACGGGCAGGTCGGGCAATTACGCAGTTTGCTATATATTTTCTACTAAATTTTCTGGACCTCACACGAACTTACAACATAAACATTGCAGGCACGGGCAGAAAAACTCGCACGTACTGTATGTTGATGCTGCTCGAAAGAACAGAGACCGTTACACCACATGCGCGGTGACAAGCAACGGGGAACCTATTACCAAATTTCATGAATACCTATGGAGTGGGATAGGTTTCAAACAGCAGAAAGTGCCTCAGAGCAGGCTGGCCGACGTTTCGATAGGGGACCTATCTTTGTCAAAGGCGCCTTCTCATACCTGGCGTGTTAGTTTCAAGGGGTTAGTGCTGACGTCATGTCAAGCGGTGGCGCGTCTGTTGCTGTTGGTAATTTCTGCCTGGAAAGAGAGAAACTCGAAAGCAGAGGAGTGTAGCCATTGCCACATTTCAAGAAAGTTTGCAACCACGTTCGGGTCTGCCGTTGCAGAGTTAAATGGAGCTGTAAAGAAAGAAAAAGAAAAAAAAGACAAGAAGCGAAAATAAAAAAAAGGCGGGGTACAACAACGCGAGAGGGCGAGTGCAGCCATCACAAAGAGCTGCAGAAGATGGTGGCGTATGTTTAAAGGTCCGCCTGTGTACTTTAAGTGATATTGAAATGGGTGCCTGAAAGCCTCGTGCTTAATGGGCGAAGTCATTGGCTGACATATGCATCGTCTTCAAAAGTTGGGCCGCCGTCAACTAAGGAAAAAAAAAAGAAAAAAAAAGGAGGGACGGCCGGAGGGAACAATCGGAATAAGAAACGCAGAATTTCCCGAGAAGGCGAGGGCTGTGAAAATGCTGTGCAGGAGTGGTCTTAGAAGCGCGGAAAGGGGAAAGGGAACCGTGGTTCGAAGTCACTAGAACATGAAAACATCTTAGGAGTATAATATATACACACATATCTGCACATTTACACATGCAAGATTACGAGATTTTAAAAATGAATATTGAGAGTGTATTATGGGAGCTGGTCGGGATTTATTTTGCGAATAGGTTAAGGTTTTTTGAAAGCTGAGCGTACTTTATATCTCCTAGTATTATAGAAATGATGCTATGGCTTTTTGTGATTCCCAATTATCCCGTGCTAGATTTATTCCTGATGGGTGTAGGGATTGAAATTTGTGTATCAAATACGAATCCATGTATTTCCTCTCACGTGGTGACCGGAAATTTGTTTTAGAATGTAAAGTTTGGCTTGATCGAAATTGTGGTCTTGTTGATTGAAGTGGCTGGCTCCTGCTTTTGGTAAGTTGTGCTTTGTGTCTGTGCGGTGGCCGTTCAATCTTACCTGAATTGGTTGTTCAGTTTCGCCTATGTACTGTTTTTACAGGTGGTACATTCAATGCAGTAGATCAGGTTGTTTGAGGTGCAGGTGAAGTTCGATGTTACCTTGTGAAGGTAATGGGATGCTGTGCTTTTTACGTTGGTGGCTGGCTGTATATGTTTGCAGGTAGAACATCTAGAACGCCCACAGAGTCCAGATGTTGGTGTAGTTCTTGTTGCGAGTTTTGCATGCACGAGCATATCTTTAAAATTGGCGTTGCTCTGTAGGCAATCTTAGGCGGTTCGGGGAAGATTTTTTTTAAGTTTCTGGTTGGTTGTTAGAATCGGGTAGTATTTTGTGAGGGTGTTGTTTATGTTCGCAAGTGCGTTTGAAAATTTTGTAGTCAGAAGAGGCGTTGTTGTGGTTTAGGGCGTGGTTTGGTGTGTCGTGCGGTCTAGTTTTAGTGCGTCCATGTAAGCTTATGAAGGAACGCGTTTGGGTGGCTTCTCTTTTGTAGTGTTTCTTTTAGGGTAGTAAGTCTGTTACGTAATCCTCATCTTCTACGCATATGCGACGTGACCTTGTTGCCTGGCTCCTGAAAATGCCCTGTTTAACATGTTTCATGTGATGGCTAGTATAATCTGTTTGAATCTGTTGGTGATGGCTAGTATAATATGTTGGTAATGGCTAGTATAACCCGTTTGAAACCTATGCCACTCCGTGTATCCATCTGTCGGCTCCCCATTTTTGACCTTGAATACCTATGGTAGCAGAAGGTAACGGGACAGAAGAACATCACGGAGACGCACACACAACGCTACACTTCCAACAAATGATTTATTTTGGGGCACCACGTGGTTCTTATACACTTTTTTTGCACACGGCTTTTTTATAACGCACACGGAAACATAATTCATTTATCACACTTTTCAGCTCATGCGCAGCTTATGCAACTTTTTTCTCGAGAGCGCAATCGACGGACTGCTGATACATGCACTACCAGCCCTATCTATTCATTCAGCTTCTAAGATTAAGCATGATACTTCACACCTACTCCTACCTAAGATGGTGGTATCTTGAAAGCATGGATAACAATTGCATTTCTTGCAGTGCAGGGACAGGAATCCATCTGGCGGTGTCTTGTTCACTTTGTTGCTATGCTCACGCAGCCTGTCGTTAATACATGTGCCCGTCTGGCCTATGTAACTGATTCCGCAACCTAACGGAATCCGGTATACAACACCAGTACAACAATCCACGTATCTGTTAGTGTGCTGTTTTGCACATTTAGGTTTCGCCACTCCATTTGGATTAGTTTTCCGGCACAGGCAGCCCAGTTTGTTCGGCACCAAAGGAAAAAAAAACATTGATGTCCGCTCGCCCCATGATGTCCGTGGTACTACAGCGATTTTCCCGCGATTAACTTCCTCTCTCGTCGAGTCCACGTCTTCAGCCAGACGTACTTCCTTGAGCATGCTTTCTGCTACTGATACTAGCAGATGACTTGGGTAGCCATACTCCTGAAGTCGTTTTGCTTGCAACCTGAAACTTGCATCCAATAAATGCGAGCATGACGTCTGCAAAGCGTTCTCAAAACAAAACTTTGCTGCTCCCCTTTTTAGTAGTTCGGAATGATTTGAATGAAAAGCCAGAAGTGCCTTGTTAGCTCTGGGTTGATAAGAAGACCAGCACATGTATTTGTCGGTAAACACGAAGTTAATGTCAAGGAACCTCATGGTTCCCTCAATAGGCACTTCACATGTTAATTCAAGTGGACTAAGGCAGTCGCGTACAAGGTTAAAAGCACCCTCACACTCTGTTTGAAAGCCCTCCGAGGTGCAGTCAAGAAAAATTAAAAATCATCCACATATCTAAAATATTTGCGAAGCTTCCACTAATCCGCGCAAGGCTTGAAACAGCTAAAGTGGACGATTCTGAAGACTAATGTCGTTGCTTCTAGTCTGTTTTTAGGCCGCAGCTAGGTGATGCAGATTGTTTCTAGGTTGCGTATAGATCGTTGCTAGGGTTTCGAAAGGTGATGCTAGGTTATTTCTACGTTGATTCTTAGCGCAGAGAGGTTCAAGTTAAACCACACACAGTGACAGACACGACACAGATGCCCAAACTCGAGAGACAGAAACTCGCCCTGAAACCAAGCGTTCGCACCTCTCAAGATCTACGGGCGCGTCAGCATTCGCGTAGGTCTCCCATTGCTACGGGGTCTTCTCGCAGCCGCTGTTGCCTTTCCCATTCCCTATTATTTTCTCGTTGTACGTACTCAGGTATTCGGCTCGCCGCCGTCGCTTCGCAGCGATTTGTTGTTGGCCTGCTGTCGTGCCCCTACACATGGCACATACCGAGGCGCCCCTACACATGGAACATACCTGTTTAGGATGATGATAGCTTTTGCCTTTTCATTTTTAGTGGACTACAGGTCAATAGTTGGATTAATCGAATTCCTGTGGCACATGCCCGTTTATGATGTGCGTTTTTTGGTTCGACGGACAAGGAAGGACTTGCTCAACAGCCTCGGTGTTAAAATCCTAAAAGCACTCGTACCTTGAAGAGAGTTCTAACATGCCTGTGTCCAACTCTGCTAAATGAAGGTTGCTAAAAACAGGGGCACAGCAAGACCCTATACAAACTCTCTGCTGTTGCAGGTACTGGCTACCATCTTTTACAGCGAAAGCTGTTATGAGATCACAGCAAGGGCCGTTTTTGGCGCCGTAGTTGTCCTGCGCCGCCGGTGTCCGTAGCCGCTATCGCACGAAATAAGAAAAAAAGGAAATAAGCAAGAAACTTCCAGCATGATACGGGGTTCGAACATGGGCCCTCTGCGTTGGAGCCCAGTATTCTACCTCACGGCCATGCGGGTGCTTTCAACTGCTTTGCAAATAGACTCTATACAGACTTCATGTCGGGAAAGAACCACATTAAAATATGTAATGTAGCGTGGTAGAAGAGTAACATGACAAACAGGCGTCACACGACGCGAATTCTGTACCAGGCGTCACACAATGCGACATGCGCAACGAGTGGGTTGTTGAATGCTTCCAACCCATTACAAAGGGCTCTTTCATATTTCTTCATCGTCATCAGCCCCAGCATCAACAACGTGAACATAATGCCTCACAGTTGTTTAGCTGGTACCACAGTTCTCCGTAGAATGACGAAAACTGGCATAGTGGCTTCCTCCCTATTTCACAAAAAATTATGATGATTTATAGCGTAGTGCGTTCCTCGTGAGTGCACGTCTCTTGGTTTCCAAGTCCCCCTTACTCCATTTCCTGAGGGTCACAATAAAATTATTCCGCCCCCCCCCCTCCTGTCTCTTTATCACGTTAATGTATGTTATGCAGCGTGGTGGGAGAGTGCAATAACGACCGGGTGTCACACAATGCGAATTACGTAACAAGTGGGTCATTAAAAGGTTCCAACTCATTAAAGAGGCTCGGTCATAATTCTTTATCATCATCAGCAGTCGCATCAACAAAGTGCGCATAATGCCTTACAGATTGTAACTCATTTCTCCGCAGAATGACTAATAATGGCGTAGTGGGTGCTTCCCAACTTCACAAAAATTATTATTTGCGGCGTAGTTGGTACGTTGCTAGTGTATTAGTCCCCAGAGAGTTTATGACGGGCTCTCGAAATGCCGCTCTTCGAGCTTTCGCAGTGACTGTGCTGGGCTTTCCGCACAGACCGGGCATTTTTTTAAATGCGAAGCATTTCTTAGCAAACCTTTGGCTCTTTGAACGTATCTATCTATCTATCTATCTATCTATCTATCTATCTATCTATCTATCTATCTATCTATCTATCTATCTATCTATCTATCTATCTATCTATCTATCTATCTATCTATCTATCTATCTATCTATCTATCTATCTATCCAGCCGCCTACGTCTGGGTGCTCTCATGATCGCCTTCTTAACTTGTGTACCAAAATTAGCATAGGAGGGTAAGCGAATTTGACGAATGTGACTGTCGGGTCACGACATTAATAACGTGGAAATCCCGTCACGTACGTCGTCAAACCCTTTCCTTCAGATACGTGTGGCACATACCCGTTTTCCAGCGTCCTGCTCAAGCACAAAGGACGCACGAAAAGAACACACACAGGACGAGCGCGAACTAACAACTGTCACAGCGGTTACTTCTTTGTGTTTGAGCAGCGTACTTCTTTAGCAAACCGGGCCACTGCATCGTGCGAAGTGACCTTCGGGCACTCTGTAACTTCAACTCAAACTTGCGGTAAAATCACAAGACGTACAAACCTCTTCCATCACTAGATAACCTTGCGCGCACGGGCGACGACGCCCTGTAGGGCAAAGTACAGGTCGGGACGCGCACATCGCAACGAGCGGGGCGACGACCTTTAACGTACACCCTTCGCGGCACCTCCCTGGTGATAACGAAAACAAGTGCCTCCAAGCTCCACGTACCGCCAGCGGTATATCGTGTATATAAATAGCTCGCCGTTAGTATTCTGAAGAACGTAGGCTTTTTGACCGAGTGCTTTCGCGCCGCGCGCTGCGGAGCGAGGGGTCGTGTGTTCAATTCCCGTCGACGGAACTTTTTTTCTTGTTTTTTCTTTGTCATCTGTTAGTGTACATTTTACAACGTCATATTCGTGACGGATCATACGTCAGTGGAGTCTTGGTGGACCCCGGCATAGAACACTTTCGTGTTGAAACGAAAAAGAAAAAAGTGACCCTAAAAGTAAATCAACACTATGTATAGCTTCAACTAGAACCCAGGTCCTCGTAAGTGGGAAGCGGGCATTCTACCTCTGCACCACTTCGTTGGTGCCGCGCAACTCTTGAACGACGACGCACTGCGGTCTAGGGATCGCAACGCCACAAGCGGCTTGACCCTAATTGGGCTTCACTTTTCAAAGCCCTTTCCGAGCATTGCCCTGTTCTAGTACAGTCTAGTCATGTTTTGGTGCTAAGACAGCGTTGTCTGTGCTCTTGCCAGCGCTAGCCGTCTGTTGGTCTTGTGGCGCGGGTTTCGCTGACGTATCAAGGTTACATGTACTTTCGATTACGGGAGAGCCAGCCACTTTCTACACCAGACTTCCTGTGGAAAACAAAATTTCAACAAAACCTCTACGTCGAGATTTATTAGCTTGATTGTACCGCATAGGTCTGCGCGAACCTATCCTACGCGTGTGCTTCAGCGCTCCTCTCGCTTATTTCTTAAGTCTCAGCACTAGTGTGTGTGTGTGTGTGTGTGTGTGTGTGTGTGTGTGTGTGTGTGTGTGTGTGTGTGTGTGTGTGTGTGTGTGTGTGTGTGTGTGTGTGTGTGTGTGTGTGTGTGTGTGTGTGTGTGTGTGTGTGTGTGTGTGTGTGTGTGTGTGTGTGTGTGTGTGTGTGTGTGTGTGTGTGTGTGTGTGTGTGCCTCGAGCTATTAGTAGTGATTGCGTTTTTAATGTGTACTCTTATAACCAGAAGCTTTAGGCATGCTTGCCGATCCCAAATGGCATTCGGCAGGGGTGGCGCCTCTGTGGCAAATCATTGCAATGAAGCGCTACAATGCTACAAGTTCCCAAATTTGCGGACTCCCGTGCATCGTAGTGCCATGTGCGCTAAGGGGTGCGTGCACTAAAGCCGCAATACGTTCCGTTTTGCTTGTTTTGCTGTCCATGTTGTAGCTGTTCTTGTAGTTGTTGGCGTTGTAGTAATACGTACTCAGGGCGTTGCTTTTTATGGCCGCAGTGAACTCGCTCGTCTTGCGTCATCATCGGTGGCAAAAAAAGAAAATGACAATGCGATTAAAGAATTGGCCACAACATTATAGCATGGGAGAGGGTCCTGTTCGTTTTACGATTCTATTTACTGCATTTAAACAAATGGTGCGCTTCATCGGGTATCCTAAAACTTTCAGTTTAATGATGCCCGATGCAAAGCGTAATTCACACGGAGTGCAGCGGAAGCTAAAGTTGCGGACAGGAAGCTATTTCAAGGCGGTCATCGGGACTGTGGTGCGAGCGTTCGCCCACACAGTTCGTTAACAGTGCGGACGGGCGCAGCACACAGCTATTCATGCGGCCTTTAATGTCATTGCTTCATGTTGCAATTTACAAGCCATACTTTTTTCACATCTGCCCCTTTCTGTTTTAGTTGTACGCAGGGGGATGCAGTGCCGTCATCCGGGAAAGCGCTCGTTCCCGTAACGTCTGTGGTCCCGCAGTACAGGTATAAACGAACGACGGATGCTGCGCCAGTCATTATACCCGAGCGTTGCACGAAACAGATGGCTTGCAGTGAAAAAAAGAGAATTTGTTGCCGTTGTATTATGGTAGGATCACCTGCGTTTCACCAAGCAACTACGAAACCCTGCCGAAAAATATTGTCACAGTGCAACCACTTCTGCCAAATCTCCGGAATGCTTTGATACGCTCTGTTCATGCGTCTCAAGAGACTGAAACTTAGCCCTGCAGCTCAACTGCATAAAAAATGCGCGTCAATTCACTGGAACTACATCAACAAATCTGCAACAAGTCATGCACAGATTAGGTTTGTGACCTCGATGTTTAGGCGAGATAGAGAGAATAAACATCCTTATTCGGTATTATTCAAGCAAAGCTTCTGTTGACTGGCCTGTGAAGCTGGTAATGGCATTCCGGAAAAAAACTTCCTCCCCCACAGCTGGCGCGTACCAGCGAAATAATACACAAAACAACAGAAATTTTATTTCCCGGCATGTGGTTTGAACGCTGATTCCCCCAAGTCCGAAAGCGAGTGTCTTCACCACTAGGCCACGCGCCCCTGCTTTCCCAATGCAAAGTAAACTGAAGCATACGGATGCGTTCTACACTCTAAATATTTTCACGCGTATTAAGCGTGAAACGCGCCCCTAGGCCTCCTAAAATTCGTTTTATGTACCACGTGACTCAAAATACGCGTTGCTTTCCTCCACCCAAGCGTGACACCGGTCGAGGAACCGCACATTCGCTGTATTTTACGCGTGATGCGGGATTCTACGCGTGAGAACCGGAAAACTCACGCCGAGGAAAAGATTGTGACGCCGATCGCGCTTCTCCTCATCACGCGTACATATATCCTGATGCAATCGCCAAGACAGCCGCGCGACGTCGCCGTTACTCGCCTCTGATTTGTTGCTGCGATTTGCGCCTCCTTTCATTTATTTTTGTTTTTCCCGCGAATGCCTTGAAAGGTGGCGCTTGCTTCGATATATACTTTTGGCGGGAAAACGGGGTTAGAGTCGTTGGAGTCATTGACTTAGCAAGCACTTTGTGCATCGTCTCTGCCTGCCCTTCGAGCGTGTACTGGGCGGAGGGTTCGCTTTGTGGTGTTGAAAAGTGGTGAAGTCATGAATAACTTTACATCGATTGACCTGCGTGGTGTGCCGCGCGGTAGATGCAAGAACAGCGAATGCGACTGCCCGGAGTTCTCGCGCGACACGGCGCCACTCACTGCGAACTCTGCTATTCCGGCCGGAGGGTGTGCATACTGCGGGCACTCGCCTGCCATTCACGGCCGCTTGGAATACCTGGGTAAGCAAATATTTCGAAATGTGTTTGCTCATTATATATTTTATAACTATTTTCCCAACAGTGACGTTTCTTCCAATTGACCTCTGAACTTGACATTAGTATCAGGCCAAGTTCTCTGTGTACAGTATGACGGACAGAAACGCGAAAATTTAGGGCTATGTAATTCACGTACTTTCATTTTCAACGTCTAAATTTCGTGTCATAGTGGCGTACTTTTGGCTCGAACACTTACATCAGAGCCAACATTAACTTTAGATGCCGGATTCGTAGCGACGTGACTTGGTTACCTTGAGTCATTTCTCATGAAAGTATTTGTAGTAAAGAAAGTGATGTCGCATTCAGTCCGAGAGTTTCTGTTTCATTCGGGTCGTGCGATCGACCGGGAAGGATGACAAGAAAGAAGGAAGGAGTGTTGCTCTCGGTGCCGTGGCTGTGAGCCGTTTCTCCTTAGCCGTCGGGTATCCACCGGTCCCCGCGTCTAACGCTCGTTAGCTTTGGCTTGTGGGCACCAAATTTCGTGGCCGCGTCGCGGTTCGCGGCGGTGGCCATTTTTGGGCCAGGAGGCGGAACGCCGGTAAAGGGGCCGCCTGGTGTTTCGCGCGGTGAATAAACAGCGCCTGCTTCCTCCGTCCTCCGCAGAGCGCCTCGAAAATGGCCAAAAATATATTGTATGCCGTAAATTCATGTAGTCGATGCGTACATTACGAAGCGTTAAAATTGTGCCATATCCTGCAAAACAAGCGCGTTAAGGACACAATAAAATTGTGTGTTTTCGCTGCACATCAAGGCTGAAGTTCGCTTTTTTTTATGTGAGTGCGCAACGCATGAGTCCATAAGTATTCTTTGAAGCCGCTATTGCCAAGAGACCGCTCTGGTTACAGGCGAACTATTTATGCCGCAACCTAGCCTGTTATAGTAAGATACGATTCCGACACCTTCAGGAATTTCAGGCTACTGGGTGAAGTCGCACTTGTGTGCAATTAATAGGGAGTTTTCGAATAGGGGCCCCAAACGTTCGGGGCCCCAAAGCCTCTTGCGTGGGCTCGCTTTGGGACAAGCAGGAGTTATAGACTTTTCGAATAGGGTCTGCGGCGATTTGGGCACTTTCCCTATTCTAGGTCACTGTGGTCTTGGCTGAGAGCCGTCGCTTCGAAGTGAGTGCCGTCATGTTTGTTTGACGCAAAGCTTTTGAGGCAGGCTTTGGGGCTCGCGCTAAATTCGCGCAATAGCGTCCCCAATGCAAAACCCGAAGCTGTTTCGGTCTCGCGCATGCGCAGCGGCCTCGACGCTATTTCTTTGGGGCCCCTATTCGAAAACTTCCTAATATTTGCGTTACCGTAAGGTAGCATAAATAGTTTACCGCACGGTCCACTAGGTGGAGCCAGTGCCTCGGAGGTCGGTAATGCTAGCTGTCGCGGCAGCAAGAATGGAGCTCTGTTGGACTCATGTTGTGATCTTATAGCAAAATTATACGGAATTACAGAAAAGCTGTTTTTGTAAGCGCCTGAGGTAGAGCATACGTGTCAAAACAGCCAATTCGAGCTTGCACCTTTTACTGTAAAAGCCCAAAATTGTCGCGAGTACAAAAATGAAGTGATTCGTATGGTACTCAGTGGTTTAACTAATAGTTGATATTTTGAATGCCGTTTCTGAAATTCGCAGTGAAATGTGGTTAACGGTTTTCTTTCTAATGGATGAATATGTCTGAGATACCACGCTGAGTGCACGTGTTCACAGTCGAGTTGAGTTCTACTTCCACAAACACTATAATTCCGGAAGAGTGCTTAGCTCACCCGGCTGCCAACCGACAAGACAGCGGTTCGATTCCCACCGCGGGCACAAACCTTTTTTTTCCTGCAACGGTTCCTCTCTATGGATGAAAGGTTGCACCACAATGTTCCTTCTTTGGGGTTTACAGTTGCGTCATACGGCATGTCAAACATACGGTTAACCTCTCTGCATTTAGTCTCGAGAAGGACTAACGGTTCTGCCAACGCAGTTCGTTTGTCAAGGGAACAAGTTTTGATTGAAAAGCTCGCAAGATCTGTTGGAGTGTATGGGGTTCAGAAAGAGGCACTCGTCTTACTTCCGCAATTATATTTATCGCTGTGAAATTTATATTTGTTTATCTGTGCAGACAATAGATGAAGAAGGACAACCTGAAAGCGTAATAGATGCACCCCGCGTGAAGGCACTTTTAAAGCATCGTTTATACTGAGCAGCACGTCACCAGTGGCGGTATTACCGGCTTATCTCCTAAACGCAGAACTGGTAAGACAGTCCTGTACCTTCTTATGTCCCTCTTTATTTCTTCAGATTGTCATATTTGAAAAGATTTTATTGGCGCCCAGTGTAATCTGGAGCACTCACTTTTTTTTTTCATTCGTGCTCAAACAGATTGCCGGTGTACGCACTATACTTCACTTTACGACTTCAAAACTATTTTGTACTGTTCTTGCTGACCCCCAATACCGCTATAATTAAATCAACAAAGAGCCACGAAGTTTTGCTGATTGTGCGGTGTTTTCTGTGTTCGTGAAGTTTAATTCCACGTTTTCTCTTTCAGCTTGCCTTTGAAAGTGAACTGAGATTTTCAAGCACTATCGAGGAGAATGTCAAAAGCCTCAGCAAAATTCTGCCTGCAGTGGCGACAGTGTCATCTTTAGCGGACCCATCGTACACAGAGGTGGATGCGTACCTGAGGCCAAGGCTCGAGAAAATGGCCCTAATTTCAGAGGTGAGTAAAATAGTTTTTTAAGAGCCAATGTTTAAGGAGAAATCCATAACGTCATTATTCTTCTGACACTATAATGAGTTTTCAGCAGTGTATCAGAAGATTTAACGCCGCAGTCGCAATGTGAGCTTTGTCGACAAAATCATTTTCATGAATTTGTAGTTCTGTACCACGTGAAATTGGACAACGGTTCATTCCATCAGGTACCAATTTAATTTCTCCTTTTAATCTTTGACAGGTTTCACCCGCAGACATTATTGGCCCGTGCATTGTGTGGGGCGACGTGAAGGAGCTTGTATGCGGCAAAGAGCCCAGCGAAACCATGAAGTTACAGCCGAACACGTCGCTAGAAAAATCACTGGTGCTTTATTTGTGTGTGTACTACGACAAGGACCTTGCGTATCCGGCTGCTTTTGGCCAGTTGCTTGGCTTCGTTCAAGCAGTCGTTAAACGTGCCGGCATCGACGAAATTACATGGCGCAGAAAAGGCTACGGGATTTGTTCACGAAACTACACTTCGTTTGAGTTAAGTACACATCAAAGTTTATGTGCTGCTTAAAGAGACATCCAAAATTCATCTAACGCCTATTTTACAGTGCCTGTGTGTTTTTATTTTTCTTGGATTGCTCCTCCATAAAAAGAAGCGTTTTTGTAAGTTATGGCCAATAAAAGTTTTACTCAAATTTAAATTCTTGTAAATATTTCGTTCTTCTTAACCCCTTATTGTTGATTCACTAATCGCCTCGAAAGAATGCATGCACATCAGAGGCTTAACTGTAGCATTCGCCAGATGCACCTGTGGAAGATGCTTTATGAAAGTTTGCGACAATCCAGAACGCCTTCATTCTGCTAACACTACTAAATTCTGAACGGTGTAGAACGATCTAACGCCGCAATCGCGATGTGAGGTTTGTCGATCCGTGACGGCAGGCCTTCCTAATGCTTAGTTAAGGTGTAAGAGAGTATTTTTACTTACTTGATGCGGGATTCTCCTGCTCTATATAATGTGTTTCTGACTGTCAGAAAGTGTTTAAAAATAAATTAGAGAGAATATAATATTTGTTGTGCTGTATTTGTTGATGCTTGGTGGCTGTTTGGCGGGTATATATGCTGGTTGCCCGGCATTAAATAGGTAATTACAAAAATCAAGTTTCAATTTTCATATTGGGCATGGGAACATTCCATTGGTTTTGCATAACACGAGCTTGCTAGCTGCACCGTAAATACAAACAGCACTGCCGATGTTGAGTTGTGCGGATATATGTACCGTTGGGTACAACGTGGAAAGAGTACCCAGTGAAATAATGAATGCTCGTCTCTTATTTCTAGCCTACTCTCTGTACTATAAACCGTGAAATCCATATTTAAGTTTCAGCCAGCAAGCTCATTTTACCATCTCGCAGTGTCGCGTTCTACAGTTTGCACATGTGCAAGATGAAAAGGAAAAAATAATTTTTGTAATGCGCTAATTAATGCCGGGCATCAGTATGTATACTCTTCAAGAAGCCGCCAAGCCCATACAGCACAACAAATATCTTCTTTCAGCTTTCTTTTTGGATGATTTCTGACAGCCAGAAGGGCATTTCAAGGAGCGGGAGAACGCCGCATTAAGTAAGTAAAACTCCTCTCTTACACCTTTTCCAAGCGTTAAAAAAGTTGGCAGTCACGTTTGGCAAGCGTGGTGCGCTTAGCGTGAAAGCGCACCACGCTTAGTACAAGCGTGCAAAAAATCGCCCCCACTCACGCTTCGCAAGAGTTATGCATCCCGCAATTCACGCTTAGGAAGCGTGATTTTTTCAGCGTGAAAGCACACCACGCACAGAACAAGCGTGCAAAAACACGCCCCCCACTCACGCTTGCTACGCGTGAAAATATTTAGAGTGTACCGACGTTGCAAAACGTAAATGGCAGCAGTATACTCTCTATGCGCGCTTCGTTGAAATATTTCGTGTTGGCGGACGAAAAGCGATCTCCTTGACAACGCGGAAAATTGATATGAGGAATCTCACATTTCAGGAAAATTACCATTTTGAGAAAATTAATTCCTAACCCGCGTTACCATGATCGCGTGGTGGCCCTTTCGTTGGGGCGTTCTATACTCCGTCGCATACATCAGGTGCTACACTGTAGATGCTAAGGAGGGTTCTTGCTCTGAATGCCTACGCACCAAAAAATATTTCAAGGTTTTACCGCGCATATTAGGTTCCTTTTTCTTTTGTAGTCTGCGTAATACGGAATTTTCAGTTTAAAAACAACGGAACTCGTTTTTACGGCTCTAGCCGTACAAAGGCGCACAGAGTACATAGCCCTACTGCTAGAGCCGTACGGCTAAATGCATCACTTAGCATTCGTTGTTTTCGCTTTCTGATGTTTTATTACCGCACGGTCCCGACGCTTCACGAACAGGCTAGTACGAGAAGCGCGGAATTATACATTTTGCTTACTATACTCCTTGCATAGCTTCCACAGCGATGCGCCTGTTGTGTCAAACGGAGTATTGAGGCTAGCGAACGCCGGAACAATGCCTCATTTCCAAAGGAAAACAATTGGCCGTGTATCTGCGTGCTTCGCTGCAAATGTCGTCGAAAGACGATAGAGGAGGCGCTGCGTGAGATATGGGCGCCATCTGGCTATACGTCGGGAAACCGGTGGCAGCACTATATCGTCGCCAGAGGGCTTTTTCGTGCCTAGCGTCGACGTTTCAGCGCAACCGCATTTTCCGCGCAGCCTAAGAAACATAGGGCTTTCGAATTATGTATCTATGTATTTTCTTGTAAAGGAACACGCCACCTAATTATTACGTATTGATATCGCGCCTCAGATATGCATAATATTTTTTTTTCATCGACAATGTTCACAAGTATGAACTTAGCCACCAATTCAAGATGGCTGGGCGTTGAGCAAGTGGTTAAACTTTGGCCGCGTGGTTGAATCGTGTGACAGACAGACAAAAATGTCTACGTTTAAGTTCCCCAAGAAAGACTATCGTCTTTAAGAAAGGCGTTGGCTGGGAAGCACATGAAGGACGCCATGCCGATTCAGCTCGAAAACAGCGTTTCGGGGAAGGCCGCTACCTATAATACAAATAAGCGCCTACGTTAGGAGGTAGCGTTGCGCAATGCGAAATAAAGGAAGAGAGAAGGAAAGAAAGAAAGAAAAACAGTGCCTCAAGCATGCGTTTGCCAAGCTTCGATTGCCCCATTTCTCCGATAAAGAAATGGCTCCTGAATTTTTTAGGCATGGTCTTTAGGTTGGCCTCCGCCTTCGAGGAAATCATAGGCTTTCGCCGTATCGACGGCCCTCGCTACCAGCTCGTGCTGGTCGTC
This sequence comes from Rhipicephalus sanguineus, assembly GCF_013339695.2. Classification (NCBI taxonomy): domain Eukaryota; kingdom Metazoa; phylum Arthropoda; class Arachnida; order Ixodida; family Ixodidae; genus Rhipicephalus; species Rhipicephalus sanguineus. The sequence goes on along the minus strand of NC_051179.1, from coordinate 146,244,970 downwards.
GAGGTTGGGCCTCGCCAAGGCTCTCTCCCAAGGATCAGGCGTCTGGTATAGTTTGGATGTTCTAAGAGGTGATATTTGCGCCCCCTACGGTATGGTAAAGCGTGCCCGATGCTCAACAAAATTGGCTATGTCCGGGATGAAACATTGGGCGTGAAGTAGTAATTTCTAGACGGGTGGGGAAAGCTGTTGATTCGCAGTGCTCTTAGGATGCGGTCATGACCTATGATAAGCATTCTGTGGAGACTTGGCAATGGTCTTTTGCAACCTATATTACATCGTGATGTCCTGATATCACGATGTATTTCAGGCACTTCCGTTATGCCACGGGCTCGGTTAGCGAATCTCGAGCCGTAAGATGCGTGATCTCGTTGCCTGGGGCGCCATGATGCGCTAGTGCCCACACGGTCTTCACTGCTTTCTTAGGGGGGTTCCTGTGGATGATTTGCCAGGAGGTTCGGTGAATTCTCTTGTTAGAGTAATTGCGGCGCGCTTGTTGGGAGCCCGTTAAATGGTGCCGGCTTTCCTTTTTCAATACATCGTTTTTTAATGAATTTCAACTTTTTTAAAACGAAATGCGGTCAAACAAAACCATATTGCAAGCATATGGATCCTTAGCAGAATGGTAATATAGATTCATGCAACTATAACACATTGAAACGTACAGGCAGGAGACATAGTTATACAGTCATTTAACACGTTAGCTTAGCATACAAAACAGGTTGAAAACAAATACTTTGTAGACCTTACGCCTTGTGCATTTCCGCCATGTTGAAGGCTAAGCGCGCTCCGCACGCGCACACACGGAACATGCGTATCAACGTGTGGCGGCTCATAGGAATGGCAATAATGACATATTTTCGTGCGCTGTGTTGCTCAGATTGAGCAAATTGGGATGCTGAAAAAATGATTTCCATGAAGCTAACCTCCATGTTCTTAGTTTTCCACGCGGCCGACGAGAAGCAGTAGATTGTTCCGTTGCTGCGGGAACTACTTACGACTAACGCCATTTTTGCGTTCCCTGTTCATAGAAGATGCAGTATGTGACAGCATCGGCGCTCATTGTGTCATGCCGGTACGAGGCAGTTTTCGTCCGTGTGCTGGCAGACACAGACAAACAGGCTTCGCGTACGAGTTTGAAAGCTGCATCGCGGCTACTTGAACACGCCCGCAGTGCTGTTGACGTCATTACTTTGTTTATTACACTGCGAAAACAATTACATATGTTAGAGAGGTGCCTCGTGCGCGCCATCGATTCTCAGCGAATGGACCGATTGTGCTGGAGCGTGTTGTTTGTAGTTTGTTTTAAAGACGATAGTCTTTCTTGGGGAACTTAAACGCAGAAATTTTGGTCTGTCTTTCTGTCTTTCTGTTTGTCGGCACGTCACCCGATTCAGCCAACCGGCCAAAGTTGAACCACTTGCTTACCGCTCACCCATCTTTATAACTGGTACGGCTGTTCATACTTGTGAACGTTGTCGATCAAAAAGTAAATATTACGCATATCTGAGGCGTAACATCGTTAGGTAAGTATTAGGTGGTGTGTTCTTTTAATAGAAAATACATAGATACGCAATTTTAAAGACCCTGATGGTATGCGTTTAACGTTGAGACAGTAACGTGTTTATTAAAAGATTGCAGCTGAAGCGATCAGTGGTCCAAGCCGAGCAAGCGCGAGCGCCAACAACAACCGTCTTCGTCTTCTTCTTTCGCAGGCGTTCTTGTCTGCGCCCTACCATGTTACAAATCACTCCCCCGCGGAAAAGGAGCCATCCTGGCGACCTAAGGAACAGGTACAACTGGTGGGTCATAATGCGGCTTCAGTCGATCGACGTGAACAGTCTCGCGGCCGCGATGACGGCGGTCCGTAGATGATTGAACAGGCTCAATCATAGAGTTAACTGAGGATGCTTGACGTAGGACGCGGTAGGGGCCTTCGTGCTTAGGCAGTAGCTTTGTGGAAAGGCCAGGAGCGGAGGAGGGAACGCGAAGCCGCACCAACGTTCCAGGTGAATACGACTGAGGAGGCAGGTTTTCGTCGTGACGGTCCTTCTGGCCCTACTCGCCCTACAATGTTACAACCCTAGTTTCTTAAGGTGCGCTGAAAATGCTACTGCGCTGAAACTTGTCTTCCTCCGTGCCCTCTGCACAAGCTCATGTTGTGTTTCGGTTTCGGTTCAGTATTGCATTGTACGAATGACAGGGGGCGCCGTTCTGGTATTCCTGTTTTACCCAGGCGACGTGTAAGTAAGAGAGTTTGTGGAGAGTACTCGTTGAGTGCGGACGTTTCTTCTCCTTCGGCGCATCGCGCCAAACAGCGTGTTCGGGCTGGCCGGCGTCCACACCGCTCGCGTTGGTCACCGCCAGTCTTCGCCTGCCGCTGCGCCGGGACTACCAGCCCGCAACACAACACTTATGTTTCCCGACGTATTGCCAGATGGCGTTCATATCTCACGCAGCGCCTCTTCTATCGTCTTTACACGACATTTGCAGCGAAGCACGCAGATACGCGGCCAATTTTTAATCGTGAAGTTCAGATATTCCAGTTAATCGGCACCCACTTCTTCGAGCAACTAACACATTTGATGTTTACTTTTCGCGTGCGTGCGATGCGTATTTTTTTTACATTTTAATCTCACAGTTATTGTGTACATAACTTACGTCAGGGAATACAGCAGCCAAATATTTTTATTTGCCAAAACAAAAAGAAGACAACGTTTTATTTACAATAACATGCACAGCACATCAGGACGTAGGCTGTTCCTTCTGAAATACGCTTTGAAATGAGTCAGCAGCACTTACTTACCGTCATCGGTGCGCGTAGTGTTGCCCGCTAAATCCTCTTCCCAACCATCATACACTGCACGCAGGATATTTAGATAGCTAACAAAACTTTATTCGCTACACAGATAAAAAATTTTAACCTAGCGCATAACTTCATTCTCAATAACGGCAGGCATACGTGTCGTTTGGGGACAAGCTTGTGCCTTCGTTCTCGCTGTGGAGCAGTTCTTTCCACGTAATAACTCTCAACGCAGTGAATGGGACATGCCGGTAACGTGTACACTCTGTTTTTAATTAAAGAGCTTTCTCTCTCTCTCTCTCTCTCTCTCTCTCTGTACAGGTCCTTGCACGGCTATCTGGCATTTTTATGCCCTTATTGTTTTACTATCAAAGCAGATAGAAGCAAGAAGTTATAACAGCGGCAGCAATGCGATTCGGACACAAGCCTTCAACATGGCGCCGAATCGGTAGCTTCGTCAAACCACCGACAGACGGCAGCATTTTCGGATAAGGTCTATATACATCAGTTTAACAGTGTTTTAGGCTTGCACACTAAATATAATTAAAATATCTAATATTTTACGCATCCGTTTATTCGCATTTCCCATTAGCATAAAACACATAGTTTAAGGTATGTTGCCATCTTTGAAAACGACGTTTTTTTTTTTCGGGAAAAGTGAAGTTTACTTTTTGGTATTGTAAGAACTTACAGACATTCAGAATTGTGCTCCAGCAAAAATGACGTCTCTATGTGCTTCTGTTCGATAGTTATGTTGGTTTTGCAACTACCGGCAGACCCTCTGAAACCGAAACTGATATTTTGTGAAAAAGAAACGTACAATTCAATCAGTAAAACAAAGCTATGTTCGTGCTCAAGTAGGTAGGATACATGCAGATTAGTTTGTCATGAAGTATACTAAAATTTAATAAGACTGAGCAACGCAGGGCCGTAGCCAGAAATTTTTTTCGGGGGGGGGGGGGGTTCAACCCTACTTTATGTATGTGCGTGCGTGCGTTTGTATGTGCGCGTATATATATATACGCAAGCAAAACTGAAAAATATGGGGTGGGGGGGGTTGAACCCCCCAACCCCGCTCTTGGCTACGCCCCTGGAGCAACGGTATTCGCGACCATTTTTTTTTTTTCAAATTACGCAAATGGCCACGGGGGGCACACGACGTGACATCGTGTGTGCACTGCACCGACATGTTGTACTACCATTGTTAAAGCTATTTTTCGTCCTTTAACTGTCCTCGATTGTTATCTTACCGAATAAACAAGATATGGCTAAATTCAGTGTGAAACAAAGACCGAAACGCAAAATCTGAAAAGTTGGTGTTCCTACAACCGAGTGAAAGGTCTGCACTGGGGAGGTTTTTAAAAAGACATCCTGAACGAACTGAAGTCTTTGTATGCAGACCTCTCTTAAGACAATATGCTTTGACTAATTGTGTCTGCGGAAAAACCCAACACGCAAACGAATGCTTCAATGGGATGCTCTGGCAGCGTGTCCCTAAAAATGTGTATGTAGTCCCTCACACTGTTTTGTTTAGACTATAATATCGTACATGTCAGTTCAACAATGGAAGTATAGTCATAGGCGTGCGCAGGGTTGCCCATCAGGGGGGGGGCAAAGGCTCATCGCAGCGCCCCCCCACCCTACTAAGTCAATGTATGGGGCAGATATTGCCCCCCCCCTCTTAGATGATTAGGGGGGGGCGGCCGTCCCGCCTGCCCCCCTGTGTGCACGCCTAGGGAAGTAGTGGCACGCTGGATATCTTGAGGCAGGCGGGTGTCGATCCTGGCTACTACACCACAGTAGCTTGCCTCAGCAGGGACCGAACTCGCTTGAAGAACGCCAGCCACCAATCAACGGCTGACGAAAAACAAGCCCGAAAAAATCTAGGAGCTGCTAAACAATCTCGCAGTGAACTTGTGGCAGCTAAGGAAGGTCCTAGCTATGAGCTTGGCGGCTTTTAGTGTCCCACAACCTTCCAATGATGTATATAACACGTTTGGAAAACTTCTTTCTCGTTTTTCTCAAAACTTCGTTTTCAGTTGTTTCTTGTTGCGCAAAAGTCATAACGCTTGAATAAACCGATATTTTTCGATGACACTCCCCATGCTTCTTTGTGGAACATTAATCTGTGCAATGAACTAAGATAATTGAGGAGGAGGAGGAGGAGGAGAAAAAAGAAGGAAAGGCAGGACGGACGCGCGCCCGGTTTGCTATCCTGCACTGGGGAATGGGATTAAGGGAGAGAAAGAAGGGAGTAAAAGAAGGGAGACAGAAAGAACGGAGCATACAAAAAAGAAACAATACACGCGAGCTTGAAGAACACAGCCGCGTTCCATAGTACTGGACTCAGGATCTCAGGCATATACGTTCCGCTGTAGAGTGTCGTGTCATGGTGCCTACTGAAGACTTGCAAGTACTGGACACAGAACATCCAGTACTTGTACGGACTGAGCGTAAGGCGATTTCAGCTTGCCGACGAACACGCGAAGTGTGTCCAACAGTGACTGAAGCACTATGATGGTTGGATTGTATTCTTCAGGCAACTGGTCAGTCGGAGATTCAGTGCGCACTGTTGCCGATGTGCAGTGTGAATCTGCATGTCGCTGCGACTTCGGTAACGTAGGCCAAGCTGCAGCAGTTGTGTCCATGCCTTCCTTGTTGTTCTGCTTTGCACCGGCAGTTGGCGATCTCGGTGACTGTGGCTTCGGCAATGGAAGCCAAGTGGAATCTCCAGAAACTGCGTGTTTTACTGCAGTTCGTTTCGTGCCGGCCGCGAAGAGTCAGAGTGACAAGGGAGTTGGTGAAGCAGGGCGTTCAAGGGGCGCTGCCGATACACAAGCATTGGTTTTCTTGGATGCACGTCGGCGCCGATTACGCCGCTTTCTGACTGTTTCGGCAGCCTCGCGATGCGATGTATGGTTCCTTGCCATTTGTTTCAATACATAAAATTTTTCTTTTCATTTTTGGGCACTGTTTTGAGGAAGCTTCGTGAGGTCCATTACAACTTGAACACTTGAGAACATTGACTATACAAGTGCCCGCAGAATGGGTTTCAGCGCAGCGAGAACACACTGGCTCATTTACGCACACGCCTCTCACGTGTCCTAGCTTCATGTAGTTGTGACACTACAGTAGCTTCGGCACAAAAGGTCTCGCAGGGTGTCGGAAGTGGCCCACCTTTACGTACGAAGGTAGAGAGTTGCCTTGAAAATATATTTTCACGCAGCGTGAGGTATCCAAACGAGTAACCTTAGCGATAACGCTAGCGTCATTATCTGGCTTGACAAGGGCAGGCAAGTCGGATCTGGGTATGGTAGCGTCAACGTCGTAGGTGACGCCGGCGACGACGTTGGAGCCCACAGGGATGTAGGAGAGGACGCTGATCCCATCCAGCTCTGTGACGTTGCGCAGTACGTTCAGAGCGGCAGCATGCGAAACATCAATCGCCATGACATTCTTACGCGGGTTCACTCTGATGTCGATGATTTCATCTGGCACCAGTCCCTCTGGCAGCGCCGAAACAGATTGCCTGTTGAGGCGCTTCATGTTGCCGTTGGGGACAGCAGGAATGAAGATGGCGATCGCACAACGTATTTTATAACACAACGTATTGTATAATTTCAGGTGGTTGCATTTTAGTCGAAACCTTATGACATCCAAAGTTATTTGTGGGTTTCAATGAAGATAAGTGAAAACCACAAATAACTTTTGATGTTATAAGGTTTCTACTGAAATGCAACCGCCTGAAATTATACAATTTTAGGTTTTCCGGCTATACTATACTGTCACGTAAGTGACGGCGCGCTGGCCGGCGCCCCGATAGACAAAACACAGCGACTACGTCGGCAATAAACTTATGAAGCGTTTTATTGGGCTTTACTTGTGCCCTAAAGTAAATGAAGGAATCACCCGAGGACGGTAGACGACCGCGTGGCCGAACGGCGGGCGTCAGACTGACTGGGGGGCGTATGTCGCAATCGCTTATCTAGTCCGTATACGTCACGTTCAGGCTTCAGGCTGGCGAACGGCTACGCTTGATAACAAGGAACAGCGTTGAAACGGATAAAGAGTCCGATAACACATTGCAGCCTTGCTTCCTTTAAACGCACGTGGCATTGCCCCTCCGCGAAAAAGAGCATCGTCTCGATGCTAAAACAAGACACTAGATACAAACCGAGAAAACGCAACAAGATCAACAAAAATGCTACAAATGTATCTAGTATGCAACACGACCTGGGAAATGAGAATGTCTCTTAGTCCGCTAACGTTCAAAGTACTTCTTGAGGCGTACGACGTGAACAATTTCAGGTTGCGCGCGTCGCCGTTGGGATTGTGTGATTCCATCAGGCACAATTTCGTAAACTAATGGGCCGAGTCGTCGGGTTACTTTGTAGGGTCCAAAATATCGGTGCAAGAGCTTCTCGCTCAGCCCCCGGCGGCGAATCGGTATCCACACCATAACGCGATCACCGGGTGTGTACTCTTGGTGTCGTCGTCGTAGGTTGTAGAGTCGAGCGTCGGTGTGCTGCTGCTCTTTAATGCGCGTTCGAGCGAGCTGGCGGGCTTCCTCGGCGCGTTGAAGAAAGCCGGCGACGTCAGTATGAATGCTCTCGTCGTCGACGTGCGGTAACATCGCATCCAGCATAGTCGTGACTGGGCGGCCGAAGACCAGCTCAAAAGGTGTCACCTGTGTTGAGGCGTTTATTGGACGGTAGTCGGCGACGATGTGCAATGGCGACAGTCAAGGCACACAAACGGACTCAGAGCGCGAGCGCGAAGAGCCAAAGGCGACGACCCACTAGAAGGCTATAGAGAGCGCAACCCATTACTCATTAAAGGCTTCGCCACAATTTCCCCGGGTACGAAAAGGGAGCCGTCCGGCGACCTAACAGCTCGTCACTATGAGTGGGTCATAGTAGGCCTTGAGACGCTCCACGTTGACGTGTCGCGCCCTCGACGGCGCATGTCCGAAGATGGTTCGATGGGTTCGATCACGTAGTTGACCGGGGATGTGCGCTCGACGACCCGGTAGGGGCCTTCGTATTTCGGCAGTAGTTTTGCAGAGAGGCCAGTTGCAGTGGTAGGGACCGAGAGCCATACGAGCGCTCCAGGGAGGAACGTGGACTCAGAAGTGGTGGTTCCACCGCGAATGCTCTTCTGCCGCTCTTGTTCCTGCGTTGTAAACGTCTTGGCAAGCTCGCGACACTCTTCCGCAAGCCTGGCTGTGTCAGATATCGGCGCACACTCAGTTGAATCCGGCTTGTATGGGAGTATCGTGTCGATGGTGTGCGACGGGTGCCTTCCGTACAATAGGACGATGGGTGAAAAACCAGTTGTGCTTTGAGGGGCGGTATTCCGGCATGACCTCCGCGATTTCCTGCTGAATAGCGCGGCGTAAGGGAGCCAGCAGCGTGGTCGACGGCTGTTCAACATGCTGCGGGTGAGGGAAGGCCAGTAGGGAGAACTGGCGGGCAATTTCCTCGCGCACGATAGACTTGATCTCGGCGAGCAATGCGGACTGATCAGAAATGGCCGACAAGCCTGCGAGATCGGCGTCGCGTGATGGAGGTCGACGGGTCAGCAGTCGCTGCCGGCGAAGCTCCTCGTAGCTTTGGCAGAGCGTGATCACCTCGGCCACAGTACGAGGGTTCTTGGCGAGCAGCATAGTGAAGGCATCGTCGTCGATGCCTTTCAGAACGTGGCGGATCTTGTCAGACTCAGGCATGGCCGCGTCAGCCTTCTTGCACAAGTCCAGGATGTCTTCTATGTAGCTCGTTCACGTAAACGTTGTTCGGCTTGCAGTTTACGAACGGCAGGGCGACCAAACACATCGATGATGGCGGTCTTGAAAGCAGACCACGTGGGAAACTCGGGGGTGTGGTTGTTGTACCACAGGCCCGCCACACCCGCGAGGTAGAAAACCAGGTTGCTGAGTTTGCCTGCCTCGTCCCATTTGTTTGGTACGCTCACACGCTCGTACATCGCAAGCCAGTCCTCAACATCGGTCCCATCCGCGCCGGTGAAGATAGGAGGGTCACGGATGCAGGGGACACCGGGGCATGCGGTCGTTGTGGAAGGAGACGTTTGCTGAGCAGCGTCTTCAGGCATGGTAGTTGGTAGGGTGCGGGATCTCAGCTCCAGGGGCATCGAATAGGAGCACAGCACTCTCCACCAATTTGTTGAGGCGTTTATTGGACGGTAGTCGGCGACGATGTGCAATGGCGACAGTCAAGGCACACAAACGGACTCAGAGCGCGAGCGCGAAGAGCCAAAGGCGACGACCCACTAGAAGGCTGTAGAGAGCGCAACCCATTACTCATTAAAGGCTTCGCCACAATTTCCCCGGGTACGAAAAGGGAGCCGTCCGGCGACCTAACAGCTCGTCACTATGAGTGGGTCATAGTAGGCCTTGAGACGCTCCACGTTGACGATGTCGCGCCCTCGACGGCGCATGTCCGAAGATGGTTCGATGGGTTCGATCACGTAGTTGACCGGGGATGTGCGCTCGACGACCCGGTAGGGGCCTTCGTATTTCGGCAGTAGTTTTGCAGAGAGGCCAGTTGCAGTGGTAGGGACCGAGAGCCATACGAGCGCTCCAGGGAGGAACGTGGACTCAGAAGTGGTGGTTCCACCGCGAATGCTCTTCTGCCGCTCTTGTTCCTGCGTTGTAAACGTCTTGGCAAGCTCGCGACACTCTTCCGCAAGCCTGGCTGTGTCAGATATCGGCGCACACTCAGTTGAATCCGGCTTGTATGGGAGTATCGTGTCGATGGTGTGCGACGGGTGCCTTCCGTACAATAGGACGATGGGTGAAAAACCAGTTGTGCTTTGAGGGGCGGTATTCCGGCATGACCTCCGCGATTTCCTGCTGAATAGCGCGGCGTAAGGGAGCCAGCAGCGTGGTCGACGGCTGTTCAACATGCTGCGGGTGAGGGAAGGCCAGTAGGGAGAACTGGCGGGCAATTTCCTCGCGCACGAATGACTTGATCTCGGCGAGCAATGCGGACTGATCAGAAATGGCCGACAAGCCTGCGAGATCGGCGTCGCGTGATGGAGGTCGACGGGTCAGCAGTCGCTGCCGGCGAAGCTCCTCGTAGCTTTGGCAGAGCGTGATCACCTCGGCCACAGTACGAGGGTTCTTGGCGAGCAGCATAGTGAAGGCATCGTCGTCGATGCCTTTCAGAACGTGGCGGATCTTGTCAGACTCAGGCATGGCCGCGTCAGCCTTCTTGCACAAGTCCAGGATGTCTTCTATGTAGCTCGTTCACGTAAACGTTGTTCGGCTTGCAGTTTACGAACGGCAGGGTGACCAAACACATCGATGATGGCGGTCTTGAAAGCAGACCACGTGGGAAACTCGGGGGTGTGGTTGTTGTACCACAGGCCCGCCACACCCGCGAGGTAGAAAACCAGGTTGCCGAGTTTGCCTGCCTCGTCCCATTTGTTTGGTACGCTCACACGCTCGTACATCGCAAGCCAGTCCTCAACATCGGTCCCATCCGCGCCGGTGAAGATAGGAGGGTCACGGATGCAGGGGACACCGGGGCATGCGGTCGTTGTGGAAGGAGACGTTTGCTGAGCAGCGTCTTCAGGCATGGTAGTTGGTAGGGTGCGGGATCTCAGCTCCAGGGGCATCGAATAGGAGCACAGCACTCTCCACCAATTTGTTGAGGCGTTTATTGGACGGTAGTCGGCGACGATGTGCAATGGCGACAGTCAAGGCACACAAACGGACTCAGAGCGCGAGCGCGAAGAGCCAAAGGCGACGACGCACTAGAAGGCTATAGAGAGCGCAACCCATTACTCATTAAAGGCTTCGCCACACCTGTGTTGTCTCCTGTGGTGCGGTGTTGTACGCGAACGTGACGTACGGGAGAATCTCATCCCAAGTCTTATGCTCGACGTCGACGTACATGGCGAGCATGTCGGCGAGTGTCTTATTCAAACGCTCCGTGAGGCCGTTTGTCTGCGGGTGGTAGGCAGTGGTTCGCCGATGGACAGTGTTGCTCAAGCGTAGGATCTGCTGCGTGAGGTCTGCGGTGAATGTCGTACCTCTGTCGGTGATAAGGACTTTGGGTGCACCATGACGGAGGACGATGTTCTTCACGAAGAAGCTAGCGACCTCGGTTGCATTGCCGGACGGTAATGCCGCTGTCTAGGCGTAGCGTGTCAGGTAGTCTGTAGCTACCACTATCCACTTGTTCCCGTAGCTCGACGTTGCAAAGGGGCCAAGCAGACCCATCCCTATTGTCTGGAATGGTTTCTCTGGTGGTTCAATTGGTTGCAGGAGGCCCGCGGGCCCTGTTGGATGTGTTTTCCGACGTTGGCAATCTCGGCAGGTTTTCACGTAGCGTGCGACGTCCGCGTTCAGGCCAGGCCAATAGTATTTTTCTTGGATTCTTCCCAGAGTTCTAGTGAACCCCAGATGCCCTGCCGTCGGCTCGTCGTGAGACGCCTCCAAAACCTCTTGCCGTAGATTGACTGGCACCACAAGCAGGTATGTGGTTTTCTGTGGCGTGAAGTTTTTCTTCACAAGCACGTCGTTGCGAATACACAGTGATGAAATCGCGCGCCTGAACGCCTCTGGAGGCGAATCACTCTTGCCTTCAAGGTATTCAAGCACGGCACGTAGATCAGGATTGGCGCGTTGATCGTGTGCAAAGGTGTCAGAAGCCACGGGCCCAAGAAATGCATCGTCGTCGTCTTCGTGTGGCACAGTGGTATCAACGGGGGCTCTCGAAAGGCAGTCGGCGTCTGTGTGCTTTCGTCCTGACTTATAGACGACGGTGACGTCGTACTCCTGCAGTCGCAAGCTCCAACGAGCAAGGCGACCTGAAGGGTCCCTTAGGCTAGCAAGCCAACACAGAGCGTGGTGGTCAGTGACGACCTTGAAGTGCTTCCCATAAAGATACGGCCGAAATTTTGTGACAGCCCTAACAACAGCGAGGCATTCCTTTTCTGTCGTTGAATAGTTCGATTCAGCTTTCGACAGGGACCTGCTCGCGTAGGCGATGACTCGCTCGAGGCCGTGGTTCTTTTGAATCAATACTGCACCGAGTCCCACGGCGCTTGCATCTGTGTGCACCTCGGTTTCAGCGCGTTCGTCGAAGTGTCCTAGTATTGGCGGCGACTGCAAGCGTCTTTGAAGTTCGCGAAACGCGTCCTCTTGGGGCTTCTGCCATTTGAATTGCACGTCGGGCTTCGTAAGGCGTGTGAGCGGTTCGGTTATTCGTGAGAAGTCTCTTACAAAACGCCTGTAGTAGGCACAGAGGCCCAAGAACCTACGGACAGCTTTCTTGTCACGGGGCGTCGGGAAGCTTTCGATGGCTGCCGTCTTGTGGGGATCCGGGCGGACGCCTTCCCAACTGACTAGGTGTCCTAGAAACAGTAGCTCTTCATAGGCGAAGCGACATTTCTCCGGCTTCAGAGTGAGTCCCGACGTCTTAATCACCTCTAGCACGGTCTGCAGCCTGTGAAGATGCTCGTCGAAGGTTGATGCAAAAACGACAACGTCGTCGAGATAGACGAGGCATGTCTGCCATTTCAGCCCGGACAACACCGTGTCCATGACACGCTGAAATGTCGCTGGTGCTGAGCATAGGCCGAACGGCATGACCTTAAACTCGTAAAGCCCATCCGGTGTGATGAACGCAGTCTTCTCACGGTCCCTCTCGTCCATCTCGATCTGCCAGTAGACGCTCCTGAGGTCGATCGACGAGAAGTACTTGGCTCCACAAAGTCGGTCTAACGTATCGTCGATTCTCGGAAGCGGGTATACGTCTTTCTTGGTGATGCTGTTTAAGCGCCGATAATCTATGCAGAAGCATAAAGTGCCGTCTTTTTTTTTCACCAAGACTACGGGTGACGACCAGGGGCTCTTGGAAGGTTGAATGATGTCATTGCGGAGCATTTCTTCAACCTGTCCCTTTATTGCACCGCGTTCTTGCGCTGATACGCGGTAGGGACTTCGGCGGAGAGGACCAGCTGATTCATCAGTAATTACGGGATGCTTCGCTAACGGCGTTTGTCGGATTTTCGACGACTTTGAAAAGCATTCGGCATAATCAACAAGTATTCGACGTAGCTTCTCCTCCTTTTGTTGTGGCAGGTCGGGGTTTATATCGAAATTCACCTCAATAGTTTCCATCGACGGCGCTTCTGGCAATGATTCGGAGAGCGCTAGGGCGTCGCTTACTTCTGCTGGGTCGTCCAGGTCTTCCATGAAAGCGACCGCTGTGCTTTTGTTGAGATGCTTGTGTTCCGAGCTGAAATTGGTGACAAGCACAGTTGCTTTGTCTTGGCGTAGCTGGACGACACCACGTGCGACGCAAACTTGTCGATCGAGGAGGAGCTGCACGTTCGCTTCCACGATTGCATCACCACTTGACAGCGCATTGGTTTCGACGATTGCCATGACGCTCGTATTTGGCGGATGCTCACCTGATCGGCAACGATGGTGCATGCGGCGCGGTGACGATTTATCTGCACTGGTGCTGACTGCTTTGTCGTCAGTGTAACGGTTTTTGTCTGCAAGTCGATTACTGCGCAGTTTTCGTTCAGAAAGTCCATCCCTAGGATTACGTCGCGAGAGCACTGCGGTATGATGATGAAGCTCACCGGATAGCGGTGACCGTGAACAGCCACTCGCGCTGTGCATCGTCCAGTAGGGGTAATCAGGTGGCCTCCTGCCGTGCGTATTTGTGGGCCGTCCCACGCGGTTTTGACTTTCTTGAGTAAGTTCACAAATCGTCCGCGAACGACGGAGTAGTCGGCCCCGGTATCAACAAGTGCAACCACTGGACGTCCGTCGAAGGTGACCTGCAAGTCGGCATTTGATGTCCGGCTTCGATGTCGATTGGTCACCGACTGTGCAGTGTGTCGTTTCGCACGGTCACGGCTGTGCCGTGTGGAAGCCTCTTGGCGAGGCGTTGCGGAGAACAGTCGTGTCGTCGTAGGTTCGGATTTCGTCGTGGCGTTGGTTTCTGTCGTGGTGTCGAGTTCCGTCGGGGGCGCTGCAGGGTTTTGCGGTGTTCGCTCGAGAGCGGCGTCACCTCCTGACGTCGCAGACGTTAGTTTCCCCTACGGGGGCTGGGCGATCTCCCTCTCGCGTACCCGTGATACGGCGATGGCGACCGGCGTGAATACGGTGATGGAGACCTGAAGCGACGAGGAGCGGCGTCCTCAGTTTCTCGCAAGTAGGCCTCAATTTCTCGTGGCCGCTGGCCAGGAAGGGGTGGCGGGGCGTTGATGCCGTATCCGCGGAGACCCATCTGACGATAAGGGCACCGTCGCAGGAGGTGATCGGCTTCGCCACAATGAAAACAAAGTGGCCGTCGATCTGGGGTTCTCCGGACGTCAGTCTTCCGCGGTGCAGTTTGCGAGTACCCAGGTGAATGTGTGGGCTGGTGCGCACGTGGCGGTGGTGGTTGGGTTTGCAGGCGTTGTGGTGGCGTATAGGTTTCCCGTCGCCAGCTTGTTGGCCTTGACGGGCTTTGCAGAGCGGCGGCGTAAGTTAGGACTCCCGGCTCCGGGCAAAGCGGCGATGTGGGTGTGCTCATATCGATTGAATTGACTGTTCCCAGGGCTTGCTGTACCTCGTCCCGTATGACGTCAGCGAGTGAAGAAATTTGTGGTTGCGAACCCGGCAGCAGCTTACGTAACTCATCACGCACGATGGCACGAATGGTGTCTCGAAGCGACTCTGTAGAGCCACTTCGGAGGTCATTGCCGTCTGACGGAAGAGTTCGGAACTGGCGATTGTATTGCTTTGCGCGAAGCTCAAGCGTCCTCTCGATGGTGGCGGCCTCGCTAATCCACTCTGCGACGGTCTTCGGCGGATTGCGAATTAGCGCGACGAAAAGTTGCTCTTTCACGGCCCTCATGAGGTACTGGAGCTTCTTGTCCTCGGTCATGTCCGCGTCTGCGGGGCGGAAGAGCTTTTGCATTTCTTCCGCAAAGATGGTCACGGACTCGTTTGGGTGCTGCTGACGAGTTTGAAGCAAGGCCTCCGCTCGTTCTTTGCGCAGGATGCTTGCGAAAGTTTTAGATGCCTGCCTCTTGAAAGCATCCCAGGTTGTCAAGTAGCGCTCCTGGTTCTCGTACCAGGTGCTAGCGGAATCTTCGAGAGCGAAAAAGACGTGCCGAAGTTTGTCTTCGTCAGACCAGCTGTTAAGGACTGCAACTCTTTCATAACGTTCCAGCCAATCTTGGACATCCTCGCAAGGGGAGCCGCAGAAACGCGGGGGTTGTCGCGGCTGCTGGATTACCAACGGCACAGGCGTGGTGGCGGTCGCCATCGGTGACGGTGATCGGTGGTTTACGGAACGACTATCGGCAGGGAGTGGTCCGAATTCAGCCGGAAGTCCTTGTTGTCGGCGGCTACACCGAGTATGTGTCTCCTTGTCTTCTTTGGTATCTTGTTCCGTGTCTGCCGCTCGAGAGGCACTTGGGCTGGTGTCGCGGCTCGATGGGGCTGTCCGCAACATCCGCACCTCCACCAAATGTCACGTAAGTGACGGCGCGCTGGCCGGCGCCCCGATAGACAAAACACAGCGACTACGTCGGCAATAAACTTATGAAGCGTTTTATTGGGCTAACTTGTGCCCTAAAGTAAATGAAGGAATCACCCGAGGACGGTAGACGACCGCGTGGCCGAACGGCGGGCGTCAGACTGACTGGGGGGCGTATGTTGCAATCGCTTATCTAGTCCGTATACGTCACGTTCGGGCTTCAGGCTGGCGAACGGCTACGCTTGATAACAAGGAACAGCGTTGAAACGGATAAAGAGTCCGATAACACATTGCAGCCTTCCTTCCTTTAAACGCACGTGGCAATACTTAATATAGACGACAGCGCAAAGATTCTAGTTCATTTCACAGCAGGCATGTACAGCTACATTGCTGCCAAGCGATTTTTATTTTGTAGCACAGGATCGGTACCTATGACACTTCGCGTGATGGGCATATTTTGGGTAATTTCAGTAATTAAGTTGTCATTAGTTACAGTGTTTCTGCCTAACATATATGAAATGTCTTTTAAACAGCCCTTCCTAAGGCAGGAACAAAGCAATCAGTCTGGGGTATAAATTTAAAAAGATTTCATAAAAGGTGGCTACATACCTTAACAGCGTGTCCGGTTATAATACGTCGTGCGATCGCCAGGGGAGGGCCACTTCATCAGCGACAATGAGACATTGGAGATGGAGCTGCTTGTCGGGTGTTCTTGGCACTCGACGACGGCGAATGTGGAAGCTCTCTTGCCATGGTACGAGGTCGCGTCGGTGCAAACAACTACTGTATGGTTGCGGTACAGTCTTGTGATTGTTTTAGCCCTTGCAAATCTTCCTTCATTTTTGCGTGGGCTGCGTGTTTCTGGTAGCGGTTGAAGCGGCTTCCGTTCCTTACGCATTTGGCTAGTAAGGTTGTCATTTGTCATTTGTGGTTGGTGCTGCAGCAGCGCGTTATTGCCCAGTCAGTCGAGAATGGTTCACCTCCTTGTCGTGGTAGAAAGTCATGCCCGTTGACGGCTCAGGAGTGTCTTTACGAGCCCTTCGGTGGTGTTGTTGAACCCTATCTTCAGCAGCTTATCGATAGACGTACGGACTGGCAAGCCCAAAGGTCGCTTGTAGGCTTTGCGCAAGATACTATCGATTTTCTTGGCGTCAATGCAAGTCAAGAGTTCGTATGGAACGAAATGACTTGACAAACAGTTGCAGGGCGGCCGCCTTGCCCGTGCATCTCGTCTTCGATATTGTTCTTCGGAGCATGTGCGTGTCTTGCTCAACAGTCGACTTGATGTCCTTTATTAGGATGACTTTGGTTCTGTTTTGCTGGAAGTGCATTTCAAGCTCCTTACTAATTAGAGAAGGGGAAACTACGTGCCCCTCTGCATGGATGCTTAATGTAGGTGAATCTGGTTGGGGCTTTTTGCCAGAAATGACCGCTAGTAGTTGCGACTTCTGAAGGGGCACATGCTAGTCCAAACCCCTTTGCATATTTGTTGACGACATCGGCCGTGGCTTGTAGCCTCACCTTCATCTACCTCGTGGAGCCTTTAGAAGACCAGACGGTAAGGTTGCCTGCGTAAAGCCCGAGTTGTAGCCCTGGTATCTCGTTAGCAGGGGGTGGCCGGGGCGATCCAGTGTGGGCGATATTAGAGAGGAGAAGGGACACGACCGCGACCTCCTAGGCTCCTCGACCTTCAATTGGAAGAGCTTCTGTGGCCTGATCTCCTATTTTATGATAACGTTATGGTCCCTCAAGAAATTCGTTGCTTGTTGTACGCCCTGGCATCACAGTTGGGATTGGAAATAATGGCGGTATTTAAACACGCAGGACGACCTAACCAGACAACGCCAGCAGAACCGTTTACATTGGCAAACGTCCCTTTCATATATGTAATGCAAGGATGATGAGTTACGTTTTGCGGGTGTCATTACCTCTTGTTTTATTTGCAGTAGTGGGTCTTAGGTGGAGAGATGCGAGCGAAATCCGATAATAGAGTGGGGAAGTTTGTTTTCTTCTTCCACGTAGGTTTCTAGTCTGTCCAATACTATGTGTTCGGGCAGTTTTCCTACGAAAGAAGTAAGAGAAATAAGGCGCAACTATTCAGTGTTTTTCAGGCTTCCGAAGCCCCCGCGAGGCGTTCGCGAAAAGCACCTGCTCAGGCGAAAACTCGGGCGGGTATTCGGCACGGGAAATTGGAAAGCCCCACTACCGAGTAGAGCAGGTGCTAGTGAAAGAGAAGACATTAGAGGGAGAAAACGGAGCGAAGGAGAATGATGGAGACCGGCGGGGAAGGAAGTTGGAGTGTGGGGTGAGAAAGAGCGAAGTCTAGTAAAACGAGGAGCGGTGATGCAAGCATCCGGGAAGTAGAATGGAGGTGAGCGTTAAACGAAAACTGCTCGGCGAAGTGGAAAGGAGGAGAATCAGTAAATAAAATTTCTCGGCGAGGTGGGAGTCGAACGCGGGAACCAACAGTCTGAAGGCGAGAGCTGTAACCACTCGGCTATGCAGGCACGGTAGCAAAACAAGCATTTATGGGAGCCATATGAATATATTTCTATCGGCAAGAGAAGGAGAAAATGTATAGAGAAAGAGAAAGAAAGAATGAGACAGAAGAAAAGAGAAACAGGGAGAGAGAAAGAAATGCACAGAAAGAAAAATACAGAAAAAATAGAGAGAGAATGAAAGCATAACCTGTACTATACTGTAAGGGGGCGAGAAAGGAAAGTGGTGGTGGGGAGAGAAAGAAGGGGGAAGAAGGTAAAGCATAGCATGGTCTTCTATACTACAGTACAGCGAGTGGGGAAGGGTAGTGAGGGTGAGGAGGAGTAATAGGTAGAGGGCAAGGCCAGCAGCACCGCTGATTCCACAGTCTTCGCAACACAAGTGCGTATCTCCCCCAATTTTAACGCGATAGCGGTAAAGAGCTCGTTCCGCAGAAATTCCGGTGTCGGCGTCGTTGGTTGTGAGCGAAAAAGCATCATCGTGTCCGTGACCGAAAATTCGAGAAATATTCAAATAAAATAAATAATTAAAAAATCTTAGATTCGAGTGAGAATCAAACCCATGCCGTCTGCGTGGCAAGCTCGCTATGCTTGTGAACTCGTTATGCTTGTGAACTGCATAACGAGTTTGTGGTTTAAAGCCGGCCACCCGTTACAAAAGGCACACACATTACTGCGCGTATTCCCTTACGAACACGTAGTGGGTGCATCGCAAATTTGAAAAACTTACACCATCTCCCAGTCAAGGGAACCATGCGGGGATGGGAAGCAGCATTGGGGGCGCACACCATGTTTCCGTTGCGTTCACTCGGCGTTTCCGTTAGTGTGTGAGTTTTAGATGCGAAGCGTCTTATGGCCGAGTTCAATCCGGTGGTGGTGGTGGTGTGCGGCGTGACCACCCTTACTGCGCATGCGCATCCTCCTCCCCCTCCTCTCCACTCCTACGTCCTCCCCCCCTCTCACGCGCCTCATTCTCTCCTGCGCAACGCCGCGATGAGCGCCAGCGCATTGCGTGTCCCCCTCCCTCTCCCTCCTCTCCTACGCCCCCCTCCCTCTCGCGCGCCTGTCGACCGCGTTCCCCGCTCGCCCTGTGAGAAATAATGGCCAGGCTAGAGGGAAGACACGACGCGCGTAGCGTTCCTTTTCGCGTTCCACGACGCGAGGTCGGTAGCATGCCCAACGAACGCCAATGGAACGCGATCGTGCAAGTGCTCCGGCTTCGCATCACCTCATGGTCCCCTTTAGCGGGAGATTGTGTAATTTTGTATTTAGTGTTTGTGTCATCATTACGTTGTGTTTGTGCGTTGCTTTCCGTTAGCGCCGAGTGTTTCGACATAGCGTTCGGCATCGCGAGCCCTGCGCTGCTGCTCCGAGACGATCTTGATCTCGGCAGAGGTTGGAGTGCTGCTACAACTGACACCGACGCTGACGTTACAACTCATCTGAACGGGAGCGAAGCGAGAATGACGGAAGCCGGCCGAGCGCACGCGATTACATACACATGAAATGGGGGAGCGAGAGGAGAGAGTGGGTTTCAGTTTCAGTTTACTAATTCAAAATACAAAAGTCGTAGATAGCAGTATGCAGACGAGGGTCCCATATTCATGCGACCGCAGTGGGACCCTCGGTTAACAATAACATTAAAAGGAGTAATTATAACAGTATGTAAAATACGCAACACAACTGAAAATGAACAGTGAACTTACAAAAAAAACAACTAATAAATAAAAAAGCATCCTGAATGCTACACACGAACATAGTAATAAGATATACAAGTAGAGATAATCACGCCATAAGACAAAAACCTAAATTTGCAAAAACTTTCCAATTTCATATAGGAAATAATTATCGTTGTCAATCTAGTTATGCAAGATAAGGTTTTTAAGTTCATGTTTGAATGCATGAAGAGATGATGATGATTTTAGTGTATAGGGCAGGTTATTCCACAATTTATTGACTGCGAAGGCGGACGTCAATTTGCCATAGTTGGTGTTACATCTAGGCTGTATTTGGCTGCGGCGCGGCTGCAGCGCGGGGGAGGAGAGGAAAGAAGGCGACCCAACACCTGCGTAAAGGAGGAGAGTGGGGGAGAGAGTAGATGCATGCACAGTGGAGCGCGGACGCCACCGCCGGACACAGCCCCGAGCAAAAGCTACTTCGGATCTGAAAGTATCACGCGCGTAATTTCTGCTAGTTTAAAGCATGCCACCCATTACAAAGGGCATACACATGTGTGCGCGCATTCTCTTACACACACGGAGTGGGTGCACTGTTGTAATGAAAGTGCTGTTGAGGTGGGCGGAAACCGTTACCATTACTATAGGTGTCGAGTGTGTGTGTGTGTGTGTGTGTGTGTGTGCGTGCGTGTGTGTGAGACCGGGCGACTGAACATAATGACAAGTGAAATAGAGCACGATGAGGATGCGGCCGGATATCGCTATCGCGTTCAACTTTTAAAGGCGAAGCTTAAGCGTCCCTCAATTTTTTTAACACTAAAGTGTTTTATGCCGGGGTTCACCAAGTACATCCGTTAAGGATACCACAATGATAAAATGGACGCCAACGGGTCATATAGAAAAAAAAAACAAGAAAAAGATCCTCCGCTGGCAATCGAACTCACGACCTTGTGGCCATGAAGGTAAGCGCCAGACGCTCAACAGACTAAGCTACCTTGGCTTTTTTTTTTATTGCCTCACACAAATGAAGGACATTTCACCAACGCGCTTTATATCATTCACACATCCTCTCTCGCACGGTGCTCTCTGTTGGTGGTGTAGGTAGGCGGGGCAGAGCGGGGTGGCGCCGCCTTCAGTGAGAGGTGAAAAGATGTATTGCGTCACGATCGACACTACTAGCGCTTACTCCGAGATTGCGCGCGATCTCGGAGGTCATGGTTAAAGCACGGCCACCTGGATCGGGGCGCGCGGCGGTGTTGCTCCGGCCGTCCCATTCGGACGGAGGAGGCGTAATTGCAGAAAGGGGCGTGACCACTCCTTTCGCCGCGCCGCGGCGCGCGCCTACTACCCCTCCATTCCTTTGCGCTCTATGCGGGAAGGTTTGCGGCGCATAGCGGCGCCTTGAAGATATCGCTGTAGAGTAACCGTGGGTTAGCATAGCACTTCCACCACGTTCACAACAAGCACATAAAAGAATGGATGGCGGCTATCGCTATATTCTTTATTTTTTGTGTGTGTGCGCCAGTCCTTGTCGTGATGATGGTGACCGAAGCGAAAACACCCGTGAGTCACTTTTTAAGAAAATTGTTTTGGTGTTCTTAAGTGCAGCATATCAGTAACAAGTATACATGCGAAGGAAAGCACGAGATTTATTAAAAACTCCTTTTTTTCTGAGTGCTTCCAGAATAGCGGAAACGATCCGAAGGTTGGTTCCGCTGCTTAAAGGAGGTTGGCGTATTTCCCTTGGGATGCTGCGACCTTGAGTGCGCGAGCTTTACCTGCTGGAAGGAATGCCACTTTGGCGTCGAGGCAACGTAATATTCCTTGGTGTTGACTTACAGTAAGGCACGCAGCAGTACGGCACGTTTCTGAAAAACACGGTAAATTACACACGGAATCCCAACGCAGACTAAAAAACAAATTACTTGCCTGAAGTCAACGTGGTATGACAATGTGAAAATGCATATGAAAACATATATGCTAGACGCAGAAAGCCTTATCAGCAGCCGCTCAGCCAACGAACCGGTAGATTAGTTCGAATCTTAATGGGCAAACCGCATGCACGCAATAATGGAGGTGGAAATTGGGGGACCCTTAAGCTTCGCCTTTAAGAGTTAAATGCGACAGCGATATCTGCGCGCATACACAGACGCACACGAACGTACACACACACACACACCGCCGCCGACACCGGAATTACTGCGAAACGGATTCTTCCATGCTGTCGCGCTAAAACGACAAGCGATACCAAAACGAAAGTGGCCATTGCGCGACCGACCCTTAGCTAATTCGCAGGCGACAAGCGCGCGCTCATCGCTTTCGCGTTCAAATTCGCCTACATGCGGCCTGCGCTTAAATAAGAACGTCTCATTCACATCACTGTCGTATCGTGGGAACTTCAGAATGCAAAAAGACGTGCCCACCAAAATGTTCCCTAGCATCGGCTAGGTGAAAACGTCTACAGCATTATCATTACCGCAATTTAGTTTTCCAGCAACGTGATGCTCTTAAGACAGCGCTCGACCGCAGAAGATAGCTATGCAGTGCAGACGACGACGAAATGTATTTCCTTTAGAAAGAAGCATGGCGCGCTCCGGTCCAGGCGGCCGTGGGAGAAACGAGCGCCAAAAGAAAGAATGAGAAGCACGGCAAATCACGTACTCGGCACAATACATGTGTCATATGGCACTTATGTAGCGGCCGTGGTCATGGGATATGAACGCGCCGCGCCATACGAAGTCGCCTAAGCACGCTGCTTGGCTCTATCTCGACGGTAATATGCTACAGAGAACAACACTCACTGTGTAAAGCCCGATTAACAATACATAACAGCGTACCTTGATTCCAGTCACCACGTGCACAATGTCCAGTGTGCATTTTTCCAAACACATCTGCGGCTGTCTACGGCGCCGCGAGCGCGGCATCATCCGCAAGGGGGTAGGAGAAGAGCGCCGCGTCGCGGCGCGCGGCTGAACTACCTCAATTACATTTTTTCAAAGGGGCGCGCGCCGAATGGGACGGCCGGAGCAACACCGCCGCGCGCCCCGATCCAGGTGGCCGTGGTTAAAGGGTCTCGATACAAGTGAGGGACACTGGCGGCGCTCGCGTCGCCGAGGCACCCGCAGTTACGTTCTTTGCCTTTCGCTTCGTGTTAGCGTGCGTTCGCTCATCGGAGTAGTGCGGCTTCCACATGCGGGATTTCTCCGCCGCCTACTGATTCGATTGCGAGAGCATCCACTAACAAACAAAACTGCTGCAATGCGCATTGCAGATAGGACACGATTTCTACGGGCGAATGTCGTGCCTTGGTGGAGCGAGACAGAGGCCAGCGGGACGCACGCGTTTGCGGCTCAAGCTACGAACCTCTGCCTCCTGTGTTGCTGAAGCGCAGTGTGGTAGTGTACGCATAAGCACAGGCGTCGGTTACCCATTACTAGAAAACGCACACCGTGCCGTTGCTCTCTTTAATTGACGACGTTTCGAAGAAATGCATATCGGGTACCGTTGTTGATTATGAGCGTGTTGATGTCATCTCTACTCAAGATTCACGATCCGCTGTGTCCAAATATATGTTCACAATATGTTCACAAATTCAGCAATATGTTCACAAATTCAGTTACCACAACGGTTTAATCATGATCATGGCCGTTAGTCTTCGCGATGCAGACATGCCACTAGGCGTCAACATGGGTGCATCCACGCCAAACGGTGGTACAGCTGCCAAACACGAATAGACACTGTACAAGCTCTCATATATCACTGCACAATAAGCACTGCTTCTGTGAAGACACGCTTTACTTTCTTGTTATACCAATTCCTATGACGGAGGGACCAGCCATGTTTTTTAACACGAAAGTGTTTTATGCCGGGGTCCACCAAACCTTCAGTGACGTATTTCCTTCACGGAAATGACGTTGAAAAAATGTACATCATCAGATGTCAAAGAAAAAAGTTCCGCCAACGGGCATCGAACCCACGACGACTCGGTCCGCAAGAACAGATGCCGGGCACGCTATCCACTGCTCCAAAGTCATTTTTTTTATTGACTGCGCCACAGTCACAGACTCTAGACGCTTTACAAACGCGCCTTTTATATCTCACACTCTCCTCTCACAGTGTTCTCTCTCGGTCGGCGGGGTGGTGTTGTCCTCTATTAGCGGTAAGGTAAAGTAATTCGTCATTACTGTGGCCTCCGCGATTAGCACCTGCAACGCATGTTGCTAAACGTCCGTCCCATTCGGCGCGTTTTCAATAGAATTGCAGTTTTGTCAACGCCTTAACACACCGTGAGGTGGCGATCTTAGCCCAAGCGTCGTTAAGCGTCGGTCTCGCTCATAGCATCACGCTAATCCAAACCAAAAATACCTCTGCGACGCGCGCCTGCCTCACCTGGCTGTATCACCGCGTTCCCTGCTTACGCTCCTCCCGAGAAAAATCGCGGCCGGGCTACAGGGGCGGCGCGACGCGCTTTGCGTTTCCCTCTAGTCCGGCCGTGCTGTTCAATCACACTTTAACATGCCGCGGGATGCCGACCAAGTTTTGCGTCCAATATGTGACGTTCTTCTGGCTATCACACCTCGTTCTCTGATTACGCTTTCACCGTTAACTACTACAGCTATCCCAAAGGTTTGTTTCATCATTGAACGTGTACGTTAGTCGTCGGGATGGAGATCAACCACAAAGCATCAAAGTGGGAGCATCGAACGTTAAACGGTGCTATGGCTGCTAGACATCTATATGCATTGTGCAAACTCTCTCATATTCGACTACTTCTGTAAGGACAAGTTTTCCTTTCGTGTTATTCCGATTCCAAGGACCAACCCGCAAAGCAATTGAAGACGCATCAAATCAAGCTTTAAAGATAATACAGCAATGGGCAGAGAAAAAAACAGTGACCTTCAACTTGGCGAAAAGTAAGTTTTTAATTATAGGAAAACACTATCTAAAAAGACCACCAATTATCAAACTAGGAGAAAAGAAAATACAATATTCCAATAACGGAAAAATTTTAGGTGTCACATATGATACCAAATTGTCATTCCTCCGGCATTTAGATGAAATTAAACACGAGGTAAATAGGTTAACAACTAACTTAGCTCGATTCTCTGGTAACACATGGGACATGTCAAGTAAGCAAGTACGAGACATATATATTAGGGCTACAGAAAGATTGATTACATACGCAGCACCGGCATGGTATAGACCACACTCACACATTCTACGTAAACTACAAGCAATTCAACGCATACCACTTATTAAATAACAAAGCCTTTCGCACAACATCAAACATAGTGTTGCCAGTTATTGCAAATGTTCCGCCGGTACACCTAACAATTGAGAAAGAAATCAAAATATATCCAATCCTCCACAATATTCATTCACATGGAAAGGCCAAATATTCAAAAGTGAACAAATATCCAACAAATATGATATAAGGAGTACACACCCTGCAAATAGAGTGGCTATCCCCACGAAACCATTAAAATCAAACTCAATAAACACTTGATATACACTGACGGTTCTAAAACAGATAAAAGTACGGGAGCGACATTTATTCACATGGATAACAATAATAAAATTATTAACACAGGACAATATGCGTTACCAACATACAGCTGAAATTTTGAAGCAGAGGCAGTGGCAATAATCAAGGCACTTAAATACACCAAAAACTTGCAAAATGATGAAAGTTTTCACATTAACACAGACAGTTTATCGTGCCTTAGATGATTAAACAATTTAAATACCACTAATACATTTATTAATAAAACAAAGATACTGGTACCTTCGGTACAATTAACAAATAAAATTACATTTTTTTTAAAGGCCACTCAGGTGACTGCGGTAATGATTTAGCAGATGAATTAGCTTCCAAAGCATTCAGATCAGGGACAACGGTGACAGTTTCAATAACGAAACATTTTATCGAAGTCCAGTTAAAGAAATAAACATTTAATAAATGGAACATAATTTGGCATACGGAACATAAAAAGACAACAGTCCACAATTGGATTAAAAGTGTCTGTCACATTCCGCAACATTTTCCAACAAACTACTATACGAGTCCATTATTAACAGGGCATGGACGATGCCCGTTCTACCTGCAAAGATTTCGAAAAATAAATGGCAATATTTGTATCAGCGGAGAAAACGTCACTAACATTGACCATTACGTAACTACAGGCAAAAATACACTTAAATTTAGCGATAAAATTTCGAAATTCACTCGAAACACTTTAGATAATAAACCAGAACTAGTAAAAGAAATTCAGCAACTAAAAACATTCGAAACCATGATCAAATACATTAATGAATCCATTCCACATAATCATACATAAAAAATACACCATTTCCCGATAAAGGGGACCATGAGGCGATGCGAAGCCGGAGCACTTGCACGATCGCGTTCCGTTGGCGTTCTTTGGGCATGCTACCGACCTGGCGTCGTGGAACGCGAAGAGGAACGCTACGCGCGTCTTGTCTTCCCTCTAGCCTGGCCGTTAATTTTCACAGGGCGAGCGGGGAACGCGGTCGGCAGGCGTGCTAGAGGGGAGCAGCGTAGGAGAGGAGAGGGAGGAGGGGACGCGCATGCGTGGTACTCATCGCGGCGTTGCGCAGGAGAGAATTTCGGCATGTCTAGCCCGCGTTTCAGAGGAAGAGTGGAAAGGGGGAGGGGTAAGGGAGAGGGTAAATGGAGAGGGGAGTGGGATAGGGGAAGTGGAGAGGGGGAGTGGAGAGGGTATGCGCATGCGCAGTAAGGGTGGTCACGCCGCACACCACCACCACCGGATTGAACTCCGCCATAAGATACTTCGCATCTATAAAGGTTTATTTTAACAATCGAGGTCTTTTGTCGAGCTGGAAGTGTGCTCATCCAAACGAGGTGGGGTTCTCCCCCTGACTCCCAGCATAGACAAGGCTTAAAGCAGCTGAAAGCACCAGCGCCCATGACCTACCAGACCACCCCACTATCACTATACTTCAACCAGCCTGGGGATGAACAAGACAAGAGCCACTTTGGATGAACAAGCCACTTGGGAAGCAAGAAAACTCCGCAATTCCGCAATTTCAAGTTTCAAAATTCAAGATTCAAGCTTCAAGACTGAAGACACAAAAGAACAGAAATAAAAACGAAAAAATAATTTTAAATAAACGGCCGCTGCTGCCGGGCCCGTTCCCTCGGTGTGGTTTGCTGGGAGTAGTCCCACCCTTTTTTCTTGTTTCCTTCTCTCTTTTCTTTCTTTTTTTTCTTCTTTCTTCCCTTTTCGTTTTTTTTTTCCTTCCTAAATCTATTTCTTGGCACCAGCCCTATTTATTTATTTATTGTGATTGGTTATTAACCCTTATACTTGTGGTACGGGTCGGGGTATTTTCATTTATGTTTTTTTCTATTTACCCCACAATAACTGTTGTCCTATGACGGAGGGATCGACCATGTTTTTTTTTTTAGTACTATGCGTAATCTTAAACCAACGTCGATGCGTCCCGCAGAGACGCGCGACTGACCATACTATGTGCCGTCGATATATGTTCCATGCCTCTACGAAAAGCGGCTTTAGGCACGACGTGTATCAAACAAATGTGATGCGTCGCCCAGGCCTACGAATGTGCCCAGTGCAGATGCCAGACGCACGCTTCACCCACCGCATTACGAGGAAGCATATCCTGTCATTTGGTCCGGAGGACCAAAAAGGACAGAACACGCCAACGCGAGAACGAGTATGTCGTCGTCTCCGAGCCTACCGCGATGCTCGCGCAAGAGAGGACGGAGCTAAAATCCAACGAACGGAAGACTTGAAAAACTTGGAAATACGATATAGCCTCATGAAGGACGGGCAAAAGCTTCGCTGTATCTACAGTGTTCGCGAAGTGGAGCTGGCTGGATATTTTTGTCTGTTTAATTGGAGCATTTACACTGACGTTGTAATAGGCCTTAGAGCACTTTGTATAAAAACATTATCCTGATTTCCGCAATTTTTTTATTTTACTTTCAATGCGAGCGCAATACGTTTTGCATGTCGCATACGGCAGGATATAGAGCACTGTTGTCGAAATAAAACCTGAGCCTACAAAGCAGCGTGTGCGTGTAGAGCGGAAATCGACTAAATCTTGCTGTTCCTTCAGTCATCACCATTGTATCGTCCATAAGTTTCTGCATAGCATTATATTTGAAGCGCCTGCAATGCCGGCTGACTCGTAAACGAAAGGCGAAAGCTAACAACCCACGGCGAGCGATTTCCAACCGTGCAACGCGCTGGCCAAGAGTAGAGGGCAGCACCATAGCACTTTATATAACAGCAGTAGCCACAAATACCTTCCCTCACTAAATAAATGCGCACTGCTCAGTGCACACATAACTAAAGCGCATCGACGACTGACGCGCACTTGACCACACCATGCCTGACTTGGAAGGAAAAGTGGCCATCATAATTGGTATGTTCTCATAATGACTGGCAGATAAGGAATTACTGACCTATCTTTTTATAAGATAGCTGCGCAGTCTGCCGAGTGTGTATTGCGGGAAATCTAACGTCAACCAAAGCACGCAAGACATCCCTTGACACCCTTTACTGAATAAGTCAAAGTCTGGTGAGACATTTTAAAAATGTCGCGCATTGCCATAATACCTATCAACATCCTTTGATCTCGCAAACAAAACTAAAGAAGCGGGTATACATTGCAGCCAATGATAAAGCAATCGCAGTCTTATGCCTGTCTTCACAAAAATTTATCACTATTTTTATCGTTAGAGTGGCAGTCAGATATTAACAAAGCGTAACATTTCAAATGTTTGTGGTTTTCGGGCTCATTCACTGTTCAGATCCCCGTTGATGTATACGTATTAAATTGGCTTGATTATAAACGTACTGTAGCGTTATCTAAGCGTAGCTTCCACCAAAATGATACTTAGACGACAACGCCCGAAAGTTATGAGAATCTTCTAGTGCTTGTGTGTATCTCTCACAGCCGCCTTGCTGCTTGGAGTTCTGTCCAGCATTCTGGTGTTTCACAGTATGCTCCCTCTTTGCGTCCATAGGTGCCTCGGCAGGCATTGGCGAATGCGCGGCAAAGCATTTTGCCTCCCTCGGTTGCTGGCTCACTCTGTTTGCGCGGAACGCCGATAATCTAGAAAAAGCAGCAAAGGGTTGCTGCGCATTGGGCCTTCCTCGAGACAAGGCAAGTACTTTTTGGCTCCCAAATCAAGGTTTGTGGAAGCAGGTGGCGAAACGAAGCAATAGCAATGGTGGACACCAGTTCTTAGCTATACGAACGCAAACTTTTGTTCATCTTAGCAAAACCGCGACTTGTGACAGTAGCCTTTAGGTAATGAAAATAAAGCAGTTTGATTATGAAAAAAAAAGGTGATAGTTCTACTTTATAAAGTGTACGACGATTCTACGGGAAGGTCGCATAGCCGACAGTTTACTTATAAGCACGGAAATACAGAAAAGTGGCTGTTAAAGAGGGGAGGTAACGAAAAAGATTTTCCAATCGCTGTTCGCCCTTTGAGGCAAGATATATTCTGAACGAGTCTGTTAGGTGTGAGGCGTAATACAAGGCTATCGGCAACCCACAATTCCCAGTTGCCAGTGTACTGTTCTGCAATACAAGGGTACCATAAAAGATCTGCATAGTGATTTGAAAAGGAAAAAAAAAATCGGCAGATCCCACGCGTTGTGGGAATCGGTTTCATGCGAAGCAGTCAACGAGTACTTCTATGCTGTATTTTATGGCTTTGAGCCAAGCGTTGGGAGGTGGATCAACGTGTTTTTGTAAGTGTAGTAGCTATGCGCATATCGTGGTTACCAGCTTACGGTGCGACGTAACGTCATCCCTCACGTTAAAGTACATACGTCAGTATTATCGAAAATAAGTGCACTTTATGGGACAATCATGTGAAAATCAGACGTAACTGTCGTTAATGTATTCCACCGGGGTCGAGCAATGCTTCAATATAGCTTGCTGAATCATAGGAATAAAAATGTAATGTTTATTAGACTGCTATAAAAGCGGAGCCAACACTGAAACCACATACGTTAATCTGATAACACGCCTGCATCGCAGGAGTACATATGTAGTGTTTATTGCTTTCTTGTAAAATTAGATAGCCAGCGCCATAAACACAATTGACGCTGCACCGGCATTACACCTGTATAGGCTGTTTTTCCAAACCAGTTTACAGACCTGGCGTGGCTCTGTGGTAGAATACCTGATTGCCACGCAGAATGCTTGGGTTCGATTCCTGCTGGGCTCCTAAATCTTCTTTCGATTCATCAGGGCAACGCTGCCGACGTCATTTTTTCTTAACGCTCTCGCATTTAAATTAGCAATGTCTGTTCTCGGCGTTCCTGGGTAGATATAAACTCTCGATCACCTGTGGCGCATACCCGTACACCGCGGCCCGTGTTAAACGAGTATGTGCCACACGTGTATGCAGGAAAGGGTTTGGCGACGTACGCGGCAGAATTTTCACGTTATTTATGTCATGACCGGACAATCATATTCGTCAAATCGTCTTACCCTCCCATGCCAATTTTGGTCTACACAAGTTCAGGAGGCGATCATGAGAGCACCCAGACGTAGGCGGCTAGATAGATAGATAGATACGTAGATAGAAACGCTCAAAGTGCTAAAGGTTCGCTAAGAAATGCTTCGCATTTAAAAGCTTAGGCGCACGCTACTAGGCCTACACCAACAACAACACAAGCAAGGCAGCTTTTTTGGACAGTTTTTCCAATTGTCGAAGGCGTGAAAGCGAAGTACAGGGGTCGGTGGTGTGATTTCCCGGTCACGCACCTCGAACAAAAGTTGATTTAGGCCTGTTTTTAAATGCGAAGCATTTCTTAGCGAACCTCAGGCACTTTGGGCGTTTCTATCTACGTATCTATCTATCTAGCCGCCTACGTCTCGGCGCTCTCCTGGTCGTCTCTGTAACTTCTAATGTACCAAAATCGGCATAGCAGGCGATCAGTGTATGGTGAACGCGATTCGCTGGTCATGACATCAATAACGCAAAATACCTGTCGCGTACGTCATGAAACCCTTTCTCTCAGACACCTGTGGCACATACCCGCATACCAGAGTTTATGTTATGCGGGTATGTGCCACAGGTGATACAAATTTTCAACCAACACAGTAAACGCGAACACACACATTGACACGCAAGGGAAGTGATAATAATAATAATTGTAGGGGCTTTAATTTTGTCTACCTGGTATTCTTTAACGTGCACCGAGATCGCACAGTACACGGGCATCTAGCATTTTGCATGCGACCGCCGCGGCCGGGATCGAACCCGCGACCTTCGGGTCAGCAGCCGAGCACCGTAACCGTTACACCACCGGGGCGGACTCAAGGAAAGTGAGGTAGCTGAAAACAGAACACCCCTTGAAGACGCTCAACTACCATGCACTCGTTCACGTGGTCCGCAACGTGGACCACGTCGATTGCGCAAAAACCGGGGTCAATGCTTCCTACAATAAATCTGCCGAGAGAACCAGGCCGCTCATCATTATCGATGACTTAAACATTGATCTATCAAGACGGAACAGCGACTGGTCTGTATACTGCGTGAAACACGGCTTGAATATGGACAGGGCATCAAAAGACCTCGCTGCCACGTGCAGGACAGGAGGCGTCATAGATCATTTCATCGTAAGAGGCATCCAGGATTTCCACCAGCTCTACTATACCTCGTACTTCACTACACTTAGACCTCTCGTAGCTGCGATCACGAACGGATCCGGTCGAGCTGCTGGTGCTCACTGATCACGGTGATGATGACCTTGTTGAAGAACTGTCAAGAACCCCTTCTACACATACACACGGGTTCGTGAAACGTGCGTGCATTCGCGTCATAACAGATAAGTATAAACATAACGGTAACCGAACTGCAACTGTGATTGCAGCGTACGCGCAATGCTTCTGCGTGTGCCACTTGGCTGTGTGTATATCTAGAATAATATTTCTGAAACAGAGCTTTGTTGCGAGTAAAGCCTGTCCTGTGCATTTGCGTTTCGTCTTTGTGCTGTTCGGATTCGCGCTATCCAGTGTTGAAGAATATAAGCACTACATATCAGCTTATCGCGTGTGGGGATGGTAACACCCATGTTGCTGTTGGCATCGCTGCGCAACTGTAAACAACTGGTTATATAATGCATATGCGACTCATCAGCATATGAGTGTGCGTTACCACTTCATATTTCTCTAGCGTCATTCCTTAACGTTGCGCTCAGTATGAAAAATTACGCCAGTCGCCATCCCGCGCATGCTTCGCATAACTTCCGACTCCCATGGTACGTGGGATCTGCCGTATTTCTTCTGTGGCTTGTAGTATATATATATATATATATATATATATATATATATATATATATATATATATATATATATATATATATATATATATATATATACGCACATTATGGACAGTGTCTTTTCGGTTGCCGTAAAATGAATAGGAAAAAACATGGAGGAAGGAAAAATAAGGAGAGGCCCTGACGTCACATTCGTGAAGCCTCCACATCGCAAACACCCGCATCGCCTCCTAGCGAAGGAGCCTCGAAACATTTCACGATTTCCGCCATGATTTCCGCCGTGTCGTTCGCAAGCGCATGCGCGATTCGAGCCTTTTTTTTTTTTTTCGCCGTGCAAGCGGCGCCGCGCCGCAGTCGATTCACGCGTGCTGCTCCTTGTGTGTGTTCTTTATGAAAGCTACGCAATGCCAAGCTCTTGCGTATGGTTGCGTATGCCTGGTGCAAATCGCGTGCACTGCGGAAAGTACCGGGTGTCACTTTTCATGTGTACGTACACGTTCGCTTCATTGCTGATCACTAATGCATGGTATTTGCATGCGAAGCTCTCGCATGTGCGCTTTGTTGCTTCTTACTCATTGTGTGAACTCAGAACACACGTGAACTTTTGTTTTTGGCGTCTGACGCGCCGTACATAACATGCGCCGAAGGCATTGTACGTTTTTAGAGGCTGTGTCGTTCAACGAAAGGGCAATAAACTTATGTTGTTATCGGACTACGTGATGTATGTATTGTGCGGTGTGCGTTCGCTGCGTGCTTGTTGTTGTGTGCGTACTGGAATTACAAACTTCACGTGCACGATCGCGTATACAATACAGCGGTGTCCTCTTTTCGACGTGAAGTTACGTCAACTATAGGTTGGCGTTGCGCCGAATAGCTACTACGCTCACTCCCTATACACGAACAAAGAACCGCTAGCCCGGCAACAGATCGGGAAATCGGGCTACGAGAAAGGGAAGGCCTAACGCCCAGCAGAACGCGTAAGTCACTGCTAGGTGAGTTCGAATACGATGATGCAGGGGCTGAACGTTTTTGATCACGGCACATACCGGTATTCTGTACTGATGCACAAAAACGCTCCACGAAGAATTTCAGCACGCAGCGCTCGGGCCTGCCACGCACGAACAGCCTGGTAAACATCTGCTTGCAACATTTTACTACGTGCGAACCGCACAATATGCGCTAAGTTTACGCCGGGACTACAAATCTGCGCAGAAGCTAATCACCGCGGAGAGCACGCCGCGGGGCGTCTGCTGTTTTGTTTGCCCCATACCGGTTTGTTTGCCCCATAAATCTGACGTCACTTCCGCCACACTTCTCGCAATGCATTGAAATACGATAGGGCCTCTCCTTAGTATTCCTTCCTCCATGGGAAAAAAGGTATACACATGTGATAAACTGTTTATTTGCCGACGTTTCGATCGGCGAATAGACATCATAATATATATATATATATATATATATATATATATATATATATATATATATATATATATATATATATATATATATATATATTGTTAAGCGGTTTATTGGACGGGACTCGGCGACAATTCGCTATGGCGACAGTCAGGGCAAGAGCACGGGCTCAGAGAGCGAGCGGCGTTTATAAGAGGACGACCCACTAGGAGCAGCTGGAGAACGCAACCGTTAAACAGTGCGAATTGCTTCACCACAATTACCCCGGGTACGAAAAGGGAGCCGTCCGGCGACCTAACAGCTCGTCACTATGAGTGGGTCATAGTAGGCCTTGAGGCGCTCCACGTTGACTATGTCGCGCCCTCGACGGCGCATGTCCGAAGCTGGTTCGATGGGTTGGATCAAGTAGTTGACCGGGGATGTGCGCTCGACGACCCGGTATGGACCTTCGTATTTCGGCAGCAGTTTTGAAGAGAGGCCACTTGCAGTGGTAGGGACCGAGAGCCATACGAGCGCTCCAGGGAGGAACGTAGGCTCAGAAGTGGTGGTGCCACCGCGAACGCTCTTCTGCAGCTCTTGTTCCTGCGTCGTAAATGTCTCGGCAAGCTCGCGACACTCTTCAGCAAGCCTGGCTGTGTCAGAAATAGGCGCACACTCAGATGGATCCGGCTTGTATGGAAGTATCGTGTCGATAGTGTGCGACGGGTGCCTTCCGTACAGTAAGAAGAAGGGTGAAAAACCGGTAATGCTCTGAGGGGCGGTATTATAGGCGTAGGTGACGAAGGGCAGAATGGCATCCCAATTGGTGTGATCGGCGGCGACGTACATTGACAGCATGTCGCCGAGCGTGCGGTTAAAGCGTTCGGTTAGGCCATTCGTCTGCGGGTGGTAAGCAGTAGTTTTGCGGTGAACAGCATGGCACTCTTTCAGAATGGCTTCCACGACTTCTGATAAGAAGACACGGCCTTGATCGCTGAGAAGCTCTTGGGGTGGACCGTGACGCAGTATGAATCTGTGTAGTAGGAAGGAGGCAACATCGCGCGCTGTAGCCGCTTGGAGGGCGGCGGTTTCGGCGTATCGCGTTAGATGGTCAACAGCGACAATGGCCCAGCGGTTACCAGCCGAAGTCGGAGGAAGTGGTCCATACAAATCGATGCCCACGCGCTCAAACGGACGGTTAGGGCAAGATAATGGTTGTAGACCTGCTGGCGACACGTGCGTTGCAGGTTTTCGGCGTTGGCAATCGAGGCAGGAGCGAACGAACTTCTGCACGTAGCGGTACATCCCACGCCAGAAGTATCGTTGTCGAATGCGGTGGTAAGTTTTGGATACCCCAGAGTGCGCGCATTGCGGGTCAGAGTGGAAGGCTTCGCATATTTGAGAACGCAGACTGCGGGGTATCACTAGTAGCCACTGGCGGCTGTCGGCGTTGTAATTCCGTCGGTGCAGGAGGTCGTCACGAACGGCGAAATGGTGGGCTTGACGACGCAACGCGCGAGTGGATGGTGTTGCCGACGGATCATTGAGCAAGTCAGCGACGTGATCCATTTATCCTTGCGCTGTTCGGTAGCGATGGTGTGAACGTTGATTGAAGCAACAGCCATATGAGGTACTGAGCAGGGGGCATTGTCGTCAGGCAAGGGGGAGCGCGAGAGGTTGTCGGCGTCAGCATGCTGGCGTCCGTTGCGGTACAGCACGCGGATGTCGTAGTCCTGCAGGCGAAGTGCCCAGCGCGCGAGACGGCCTGAGGAATCCTTCAATGACGACAGCCAGCATAGCGCATGATGGTCGGTGACGACATCAAATGGGCGACCATACAAATAAGGTCGAAACTTTGTAAGGGCCCATATGATCGCCAGGCACTCTTTTTCCGTGACTGAGTAATTGGTCTCGGCTCTGGTAAGCGCACGGCTTGCGTATGCCACGACGTGTTCGGGGAACCCTGGTTTGCGCTGCGCAAGGACAGCGCCGAGGCCTACACCGCTGGCGTCCGTGTGTACCTCCGTTGGGGCCGTAGGATCGTAGTGGCGGAGTATGGGAGGAGACGTCAACAAACGACGGAGCTTTGCGAACGCGTAGTCACACTCGGACGACCACGAATCTAGGGGTCCGTTACTTCCAAGGAGCTTCGTCAGCGGCGATATGATGGTGGCAAAGTTTCGTATGAAGCGTCGAAAGTACGAACACAGTCCTACGAAACTGCGCAGTTCTTTTACGGACGTAGGTTTGGGAAGCTTGGCCGGATCGGGAAGGATTCCGTCCTTGGACACGACGTAGCCGAGGATTGTCAGCTGCCGTGCTGCAAATCGGCACTTCTTCAGATTCAGTTGGAGGGCGGCATTGCGCAAACGCGTCAAAACATGCCGCAGACGCTGGAGATGCGTGGAGAAGTCCGCAGCGAAAACCATGACGTCGTCCAGGTAACACAAGCACGTGTGCCATTTCAATTTGCGCAGAACAGTGTCCATCATGCGCTCGAAGGTCGCGGGCGCATTACACAGACCAAGCGGCATGACGTTGAACTCGTACAAGCCGTCAGGCGTGACAAAGGCTGTCTTCGGTCGAGCGTCATCCGCCATGGGTACTTGCCAGTACCTCGAGCGCAAATCGAGACGAAAAGAATTCGGCTCCTTGCAGGCTGTCAATTGCGTCGTCGATTCGCGGCAGCGGATAAACAACCTTGCGAGTGATCTTGTTGAGCCGTCGGTAGTCCACACAGAACCGCACGGAACCGTCCTTCTTCGCAACGAGAACAACGGGAGACGCCCATGGGCTGTCCGAGGGCCGAATAACGTCGCGTCGAAGCATATCGTCGACTTGCTCATTAATGACCCGCCGTTCTGCGGGAGACACGCGATATGGACGTTGCCGCAGTGGTGGTTGGGCGCCGGTGTCGATGCGATGCGTAACGGCGGAAGTGCGGCCGAGAGAAGTTTGCCCGACATCGAAAGAAGAACGAAATTCTTCCAGCAGGCACAGAAGTTGGGAACGCTGGACCGATGTGAGGTCGTGAGCAATGGAGGACCTAAACACATCAGCAGGTGACGAATCGGACGCGGAAACAGCACTGAGCGTACCGGAACTGGGACAGTGCGTGTAATCGGGTGCGTCCATAACTTGTGCGTCTTCGAGGGGTTCCACTCTGCCAAGACATTCCCCTCGCACCAACGTAACAATGTATGGAGATGGGTTGTGAACAAAAATAGCGGTAATGCCCTGAGTGACCTGGACGGTCGCGAAAGGTACCAGCAAGCCTCTCCTTGTGCAAACATGGTCCGATGGCGAAATGAGTGCAATGGTGTCGGATAGACCGGCGCAGTCGACTGACACAGCCATCGACGAGTTTGGAGGCACTTTGGTATCGTCTTTGACGAGGATCTTGCTCGATACCGATGAAGTGTCTGCCGGCGTCAGATCTGAGAACGGGCAGAGTTCGATTTCGGCTTGTGCGCAATGAATTACGGCGTCGTGGCGGGAGAGAAAATCCCATCCCAGGATGACGTCGTGAGAGCATGCAGCAAGTATAATGAACTCGACATCGTACAGAACGTCCTGAATGACGACGCGAGCTGTGCATATTGCTGTAGGATGAATACTCTGGGAGCTGGCTGTACGGAGAGACATACCAGAAAGTGGCGTCCTCACTTTTTGTAGTAATCGGCTCAATTTTTGGTCCATAACGCATACGGCGGCTCCATTGTCGATAAGGGCAGATGCGGGAACACCGTCGACAAACACGTCTATCACGTTCGATGGGCTTCGCTGAGGGCTTTCGCAGTTCGATAGCGTCGCAGCCCTTGCCTCCTGGACTGCGACGACTAGTTTTCCTGGTCGCGTGCGACCGGACGTGGGCGCATCGGCGACAGTGAGCGACGTCGTGGAGACGGAGAGCGCCGAGTAGATGGAGCCTGGCCTGACGTCGGCGACAGAGGCGTAGGTGGGGCGTAAAATGTGCGGTTTGACTGGCTGGTGGCGGGCGACACGACTTGAGGCGGTTGGACGCGATTGCAGTAACGCGCCACGTGGCCGGCGTAACCGCATGCGAAGCATATGGGGCGGTTGTCAGGTGTGCGCCATCGGTTTGCTGGAGCAGGGCCCGCCCATGGCGCAGGACGTGATTGACGGGGTGGCGACTGGTATGGCTGCATCGTTGGCTGCAGTCGTGGCCTCTGCATGACGTCGGCGTAGGTAGCCGGCACAGCCGCTTCGAAGGACTGATGTCTAGCGGCGGCTTCGGTGTAACTGTGTGGGGCAGCCGTAGGTATTACTGGGGACGTCCTGGCGACAACTTGGGCGTAACTGAGTGGTGCAGGAGCTGGATGGTGCTGGTGGTACTCAGGCATGACCTCCGCGATTTCCTGCTCAATCGCTCGACGGAGGGGAGGGGGAAGAGTGGTTGACGGCTGTTGAACGTACTGAGGTTGAGCAAAGTCCAGCAGAAAGAACTGGCGCGCAATTTCCTCGCGCACGAATGACTTCACCTCTGCGAGCAAGGCGGAGTGGTCGGATATGGTCGACAAGCCAGCGAGCTCGGCGTCGCGGGATGGAGAGCGACGGGTCATCGACCGCTGCCGGCGCAGCTCCTCGTAGCTCTGGCAGAGCGTGATGACCTCGGCCACTGTGCTGGGGTTTTTGGCCAGCAGCATCGTGAAGGCATCGTCGTCGATGCCTTTCATAATGTGCCTCATCTTGTCAGATTCCGACATGGTCGCGTCGGCTTTCTTACACAAATCGAGAATGTCTTCAATGTAGCTGGTAAAGGTTTCGCCGGCGTGCTGAGCTCGTTCTCGCAAACGCTGTTCGGCCTGCAGCTTACGAACGGCAGGGCGGCCAAACACGTTGATGATGGCGGGCTTGAAGTCGGACCACGTCGTAAAATCGGATGCGTGGTTGTTGTACCACAGGCCGGCCACACCCGCGAGGTAGAAAACCAAGTTGGTCAATTTTCCCGCCTCGTCCCATTTATTGGGGACACTCACGCGTTCATAGATCGCGAGCCAGTCCTCCACGTCGGTCCCATCTGCGCCAGTGAAGACTGGGGGGTCGCGGATACGAGGGACACCGGGACGTGAGGTCGGTTGAGGTATGGTAGCTGGTAGGGTACGGGATCGAAGCTCCAGAGGCATCAAATTGGAGCACAGCACTCTCCACCAATTTGTTAAGCGGTTTATTGGACGGGACTCGGCGACAATTCGCTATGGCGACAGTCAGGGCAAGAGCACGGGCTCAGAGAGCGAGCGGCGTTTATAAGAGGACGACCCACTAGGAGCAGCTGGAGAACGCAACCGTTAAACAGTACGAATTGCTTCACCACAATATATATATATATATATATATATATATATATATATATATATATATATATATATATATATATATATATATACACACATATATATATATATATATATATATATATATATATATATATATATATATATATATATATATATATATATAGATTGTGGCCATTTATTATACACATCTTCAAGTGTACATTATCATCATCATCAGTGTGGATTGATCGTGCCTGTTCGCTGCCGGCTCTTCGGAACAAATAAACGACTGCCCAACCAAGACCTCATAATATATATATATACACATTGGACATGTGTATGTGCACAGGAACCCAATGTACAATACTCACGTTTGATAAACGCCGGTCCCCGGCCTAGACGTCAAAATAAATGCGATGGTTTCCACTGTGGCATTCATTCATATCATTAACGAAATAAATTCTTCTTAATATATATATATATATATATATATATATATATGGATAACTAAAGCTGCTTCTGGTTACCGTAATAAAATTTGTGAAAGACTTCGTACTGCAATATAGGAAACAAATATTTACTTTACCCTGACAGTTTCGGCGGGAGGACCATATATTATATATATATATATATATACCGGGTGTCCCAGCTATCTTTAGCCAAGGGTTAAAAAATACAGTATTAGAGGCAGGCGAGTGAAATCAGTTGCAAATTGCTGACAGCCACCTTGCGCGCTACAGACAATTTTTTGTCTTGTAATTAACTAATTTGTTAATTAGGACGATTTAACTAAATTGCTAAATATTGACTTTAGGCAAGAAATCCTGCTTGCAAAGTTCGAGAGCGTCCTCAAAAACCCCAACTGCATTATTTGCGATAAAGAAAGTCTCACGTATCCCATTTTTTCCAAGCTGTAAAGGAAGCCCGCGAAATACAAAAAGAACCACGTGACTAGCGCGCTCGCGCGCCGCGAGAATGCTGCCCTCAGCCGAGGCTTGAACGAACGAAATCACCTGCGGCCGGGACTCGCCGGCTCCGTTGCAGCGGTAGGCCTATAAGTGGGCGGTGGTTTCTTGGCACGTTGCCAGCCAGCTGCGCGCGTGACGGTGCAAGTTGTAGCGAGCGCGGGCCAAGAAACCACCTTTAACTTATCGGCCTACCGCTGCAAAGGAGACGCCGAGTCGCGGCCGCAGCTGATTTCGTTCGCTCAAACCACGGCTGAGGGCAGCATCCTCACGGCGCGCGAGCGCGCTAGTCACGTGGTTCTTTTTGTATTTCGCGGGCTTTCTTTGCAGCTTGGAAAAAATGGTATACGTGAGACTTTCTTTGTCGCAAATGATGCGATTGGGGTTTCTGAAGACGCTCTCGAACTTTGCAAGCAGCATTTCTTGCCTAAAGTCAATATTTAGCAATTTAGTTAAATCGTCCTAATTAACAAATTAGTTCATTACAAGACAAAAAATTGTCTGTAGTGCGCAAGGTGGCTGTCAGCAATTTGCAAGTCATTTCACTCGCCTGCCTCTAATATTGTATTTTTTAACCCTTGGCTCAAGATAGCTGGGACACCCTGTATATATATAGCAAAATACCACTTCCACGCACGTCAGTTACACGAACTATTCAGTTGTACGAATTCCCCGCCGAAGTGCCATTGGACTGGGCACGTAGCCAGGAGGGGAGAGCCTAGAGGCCGCCCACCCCCGAATTTTTGGAGAAGTAGGTGTGTTTACCAAAAATAAACAATGAAAATAGGTGTTTTTTCAAATAGTCAATTTATTCAGCAAGTGCCCCCCCCCCCCGAAAAAAATTCCTGGCTACGGGCCTGCATTGGACCCAGTGCTCACGCACTTTTGTTTAACGAAGTCAGTGCACAGCGCATTTCAGTTCTACGAACATATCTGGCGTCATTTTGATGAGAAATTGCCTGAAAGACTGGGTTCAGAGAGCACTTTGTGTTTTGAGGGCTAGATCACCTGTGACTCGTTGAGACATGCGCCACTCTGTATACAGAAGAGACTGTAGCGAGCGTCCTACCTGAGGAAGAATAGGAGCGGGAGGAAGTAACCCTACTGGAGGAAGCACCAAGGATTTCAGCTAAAGAAGCACTGATGTACTTGGAAAAAGTGAAGTCCTTCGCTGCCCAGGAGAGTGTTGTGCCGGAGGACGCAGTGACTCAATTCATGACCACTGCAGTCCTAAGTGTGCAAATGCAGCAAAAAATTGCTGCATTCTTCAAAACATGCTTTATAAGCAGAAAATCACATTCAAATCAGCACTATTGCAAAGTAAAGAGGTTCAGATTTTATTTCGACCACTGATGTTGCCTTGGGCTCCTAATAACAAGTTGCAACATAGGAGTTTTAGTTAAGCGAACATTGACTTTAAAGGGGTCATGAACCACTCCTCGGGCTTGGCGTGAAGAACACCCTGGCATGAGTCGGACCCTTCTCAGGAATATATAGCCGAAAGAAGTTTTCGAAAAGCTAAAGTAGGACTGGAGATATAACGATCGCTATATTTACCCTCTCATCTCCCTCTCAACTGGCTTCATTCCGGAAAAGACAGGGAGCGCCGTTACGTCACCTCGCTTCAATGTTGTGTCGTTTCCTTTCCGCGTAACTTGGCGGTGTTGAAGACTGCTGCTGGGAACTAATAGTTCCAGTCGGCTGCTTCTCGGTGCGCGGCGCGGTCTATCGCGTCTTGGTTGTAAGCGCTGACGCGATCTATTTGCATTGATACTGTCGTTACTTCGCTCATGTCGCATTGATACTGATACTTCGCACTGCTAATATCGTTACTTCGCTCATGTCGCTTTTCCATCAAATCAAAATAAACTAAAAGGAAAAGCAGGCAAGCCCTCGATGTAGCCCATTGGCACGGCGTGTACACTCAGTATACGCTTTTAGATAACGAACTGGCCAAGGCGGCCTGCCTCAGCGCACGGAATAAAATGCCATGCGGCGAAAACGCGATGCGAAATAGAAAAAAAAAGATTCTTTTTAGGCTGCCGCCATTGCTGCCGCTGTGAACGGGAGAAAACGAGATAAAATGCCCTCCGACCTTCGGATGGCTGCAGCCCGCCTGCTCGTCGGCGAGGCCGAGGAAATCAGACAATCGCACGCGTCGGAATACAAGCGAGATTTGAGAAAGTGTAGCGACGTATGCGCTTGCAAATGAAAAAAATGCAAAAAAAAGAACCGCGAGAAGAGAGTCGTTTTAGGCTGGCCCCAGCAGCGTGCGGGATGCCCAAGCAAAGCCGTCATGGGATTACCTTGGCCTTGTGAACGCCGCTTCTGAACTGCCCATAGTGCCCAGCTGTGTCGGCCGTGTGCGCGCGTTTTGTGCCTGCCATCGCCGCTGGACGTGAAGTGCGTGGTTTGACGACAGTGCAATGTGCCTTGCTGCGGGTCTTACTGCGGGTGGGATATGGTGTGACAATGTCCCGGCGGCTCAACGGAGCCTGCCGCTGTATATATTACCAAACAGATGATGGGCACGCTGCGTTCGCGGTACTATCGGGAACACAATGGTAAGTAATACTTATGTTTCCTCTGTTCGTGCGTCCTTATCGTCGCTCGGGCAGCGGTAGGTGTCGTTCTGCACATTGCGCGCGTGAAAAGTGCAATGAAAAGTCGAAAAAAAAAGAAAGAAAAGAAAAGTCATTAAGGTCACCTAGCGACGATGTATAATGCGTGTTTAGAAACTCCTGTGAATATAGCACATGCTTCGCAAGGTCGCGCAATCGATGCGCGAATGCGGCTTGAAAAAAGATGTGTGTACAACATAATTTTCTTCCTTGCGATAAAGCATAAATGAAGCAGAGTGCTTACAAGAAGTATACACCAAAGCAAAAAAAAAAGCCGCTATTATCACGCTGTCATGTGATTAAATGTGCATTGAGGCCAAATTTGTTTCCTGTTATGCTGTTTTCATGCTTGTTCAAATACGCAGTGAACCTCACTAACATTCTCACCTCTTTACACTGTAATGCTAACTTGAGTGATATCGAAATCTACCCGAATGGTTGTACACAGGAAAAGAGTAACACTTCTGGTGTTGTTTCGCATTTCTTTACCTTCGTGTATTCTTCGCACTGTGTACTTTAAGTCAAAAGTTCGCAAGAAACTGCTTAGCAGCCTCACAATTTTGCATTTGTTTCATATTTTGTTAAAAGGTCTGCAATAAGTATAGTGAAGTGTGAGTCCTTGGCGAGAAATTGATTTTTATGGATACAGAAAGCTTATTGAACTTCTTTTTGCATCATTTTCAGGAAGACATTTCTGACAAAGCAGCAAGAGTTGCTCGCCCATTGCTTGTGTACGAGACAGTGTATTGTGGGAACATTTCACTGTGCCTCGCTGTACACTATCTCGCAAATTGCATACATCTTACAGCATTTTAGCAAATACTGAGATTGATGCAGAGTTTTATGCATTATACTGCGTGCAACCTTTACAGTAGCTTGTGCATTTGAAAATTTTGCATTGTTGAAAATGACACTGAGTGGAACCGGCTTTATTCAGCAAACTTTATCCTTAAATGCTCAGTAGGCGAGGTAATGTGTATTAATGGTTAAAGAAAGTGAGGAAAAAACCCACAGCTCAAGAAAATGAGAATGAAACGCACAGGACGATGCGCTACTAGCAACTGAAGTTTAATGTAAACAACAGAAAGATACAAACACAGAGTATGAAAGAACTACAAAATTAAAGAATCACCCAGTCGCAGAAAGAGTAAAAACATGTCTAAAAAGGCCAAGTTGCTTCAGTTCCTAGAACGATGTCATCCTGTCCCCTTCATATCATTGTGTGTTGCGGTTTTGTTTTCCCACTTGAACGATGAACTTAAGTCCTGACTGCTTTAGAGCCTCTATGAGTGCGTGGTCAAATTTCATTCAACCTCATGGCATATCAAGTCCTAGGATCCAATGTGCCATGCCATCAGCCACTATTTATAGAAAATTTTTAATTTTGGGCACGTTATTGCCTAAGTTCAAGTTGAACTAGCAGCTATAATGCTGGGCTTAATTTTCAATATGGTAATTAAGCATTAGCATGAAGTGATGAATTAA
Source organism: Rhipicephalus sanguineus (assembly GCF_013339695.2). NCBI lineage: Eukaryota > Metazoa > Arthropoda > Arachnida > Ixodida > Ixodidae > Rhipicephalus > Rhipicephalus sanguineus. The sequence goes on along the minus strand of NC_051179.1, from coordinate 146,201,407 downwards.
AGATGAACTTTAAGTTGCAGATGGCACTAGCTGGCATGGATACATTGTAAACATGGATGTACTAATTATGTATAATATAGGCATTGGTACATTGTAGTCATGTGATAACGCAGACAAGTTCCCATGCATAATTCCAGAAATTTAGCTTAGTTTTCAGATATATGTGAGCAGGTATGTGCAGCAATATATGAAGGCAACGTTGTCATTTTGTGGGCGTTGCTGAATGCTTTTATAAATTGTGGCAAGTGGATCTACAATCAATTTTAGACTTTTTTGCAGGAACCTCCACTGTACGATCATGTGTGACATGTTTTGATGGCTTAGTGCAAACTAATGCAATAAAAAACTAGAACATGCCTATCTGCATAGTTGCATATTTCGCCAAAGCAAAGCTAGCCTTATTGTACTAATTTAGTTGCCTTCATGTGTAGGCTCACACCAAGCTCCTTGTGCATCCCATTTGTTTGGATTGAGCTTAGATACTGGTACTGCGAAATGCACATATCAGTAGTCATTATGAGGAGGTTGTACACACTACTTTCAGGTTGCTTTACTGCTGTGAATGATATATAGTGTTTGGGCTCTACTGTATATGTTGTTCCATATGTTCAGTATTGGGTGCCGGTTCTGTGCACAAAAATGGGAACATACATGTGCTTACACTGACATGAGAACTGCTACTGTTTTGATTCTAATAAAATAGTGCAAACGCTGTTTCTTGTATCAGTTGAGGTATGACTATTTCTCCTGCATGCAAATGATAGTAATGATCTTCTGCATGCAATACAAATTGGTGAAACAGTGCTCGCTCAATGTAACGGCCTGTGTTTTATTGACAAACAAGTAGAACAGATGATTTACACATTAGAATACACTGTGGAGGAGAAATGGGCGACAGGCAGTTAGGCAAAGAGTCATCACTGTGATCTAATGTAGGTTGGGTGATATTTCATAAGTCGTAGCACAATGGAAGGTGCCTGTTGTATAGTATAAGTGAACTTCAACATACTGTGTAGGTGGACGGGGAAGTGCACATATGACCGAGTTTTTTTCAGTTTTTTGCCTGTTTGCTATAGTTCTCGCGTTTCTGTGTTATGTATGTAACATTCTGAATTGTTAAAAAGCCAACCTGTCTACTGCTGTGAATATAGTATACAAGCAATTCAAACGAACCATTATTTTCTGGAGAACAGCTGTTTCATTGAGGAGGACCGTAATACCTATTTTTTTTAATTCGTACTGCGTCATTTATGCAAGGGGAGTGCCATGTACACATGGACGTTCACAAGGGAGAAGTACAAGTGCATTAACTTTTTTATTTTGCGGGACACATGTCACTAGCAAATTTGTGGGTGTCGTGCTTTACCAACGTTACCAGATTAGCCTGTCATCAGGGCACGCTTTTGGCATTTGCTTTAACGCGGTGGTGTGATGCTTAATAATAACTATTAATTAGTAATATAGTAGGTAATCTACCAGTATGAAAGCAAATAAATACAAAATATCAGTTATAGAGAACCACTGCATGCCACGCTAAAGCGCGAATTGCAAATAAGTGCTAATTGCGGAAATAGATTATCGTTCAGCTGCTCAGGAGGCGCTGTTGCCCCTGCTTGCAGCTCGCGAGAATAGGCGCGCTTCAAATGCACCTAATGTTGGCGCATTACAATATCCTTGCAACTGTGGCGTCTGCGTGAGTAACATTTATATGCTACGGGAGTGGCAGCCGCCAGCGTGCCGACGGTAGAAGAGAACGATGGACACGGACGCGCTTGCGGCTCGCGCTCAGGCGCCGTTGACAGTGAGTCGCGGCCGAGTCTTGGAATGGTAAAGACGTGTTGCTCAGTGTCTCGTCCCCGTCTCTGAGGTGTTCTGCGCGGAGGCTGGCCCACACCCCTACAATTGAAACACAGGCGGTCTTAGAACAGCTCAGAACACGCTTCTGCCACTGGACGCGTGCAGCTCGTGGCAGAAATTACTAGAATTGCCCAACAGCATACGTCCATAGAATGCACATACGTTCAGCCAACTGAAGATACCTTTGGCACACTGGTATCCACGAATTTCGGGCGGCCAAGGCATTGTCGATATATGGAGAAGCACTCAAGAGGGCACAACATGACGAACCGAAGAATTCGGAGCCAAAGGTGTTCACTTCAGCCTGCATGACGCCCCACAAATTATGTAGTGACCTTACGTAAGCTTAAACACAGGCCGAATGTTCTTTGAAGACGACTGGAAGCAAGAGTACTCGAAGTGAGTTGACAGTGAAATTCAGGTTATATTATTTCGAACTTACCGCTGAATCCACCTGCGGGATATCTTTGACGTGAAGTGTATTATCCAAAAGTTAAATGATCGTGTGCGTTCTCTGTCAAAGGAATAATACTGTTAAAACCCTCAGCTATAATCCAACCCTCATGGTTCACGATGGGCCGCTCTCTGACCTGTTAATTAAGAACTTGCTTGCAACTCGATCTGTGCACGCACTGATCAAGTCAGCACGAGATCCGTGGCGTTAGAACTCACCGCCACGCACAAGTTTTATGAGATTTGAGGCCAGTTATGACATCCAAACCGATCGAAGCAAGCGCGGCACAACAGGCTGCGATAATGAAAAAGCAGTGTGGCAAAATGTAGGTTGCGTTCGAAAGGGCGCGAGCGCGCTGACTTCAGCAGACGACAGTTCGCCCCTGCCGGAAGTGTCATCTCTCTGGAAACTCGCAAGAAAGTTTTTCCATATTTCAGTCTGTTTATTTAACTACAACATCTATTGTACACAGCGTCAACGGGAACAAGCGCATCTGAAACGAACACCGCTCTTGATTTATGCCGGCTATTGGCCAATAAGGATGCTGTGTCTCTTGCGACGCGGAGATGCAGATCCGCGACGTCAACCGGCAGACGCCCCGCCCACCGACGAGAGTGAGAACGGGCCCCTGTTTGAAGAGAGGGCGCCTGAGAAAACAGCAACTTTGTTCTCCGCTTGTAGCCTTCACGCCTTGGAATTACCGAGTCGTGGCGGGAGAGAAAATCCCATTTCAGGATGACGTCGTGAGAGCATGCCGCAATTATGATGAACTCGACGTCCTACAGAACGTCCTGAATGACGACGCGAGCAGTGCATACAGCTACAACATCTGGATGAATACTCTGGGAGTTCGCGGTATGGAGGGACATCCCAGAAAGTGGCGTCATCACTTTTCGGAGTAAGCCAGTTCTTTGTCTGTTCTCCTGTTCGTGCTCGTCAATTTTTAGCGCTCATATATAGAGCAATGAAGAAAGAAACTACGAATTTCGTTGATTCGGCACTGTATATCTGTATATAGTAAAACTGTATAACTCTATATATAAATGTATAACTGTATATAGTAAAAATATACAGTGCCGAATCAACGAAAGTCGTAGTTTCTTTCTTCATTGCTTATTCTATCGGGGCCCGCGTGATTCTTTTCCCACTACGATATATATATATGTGTATATATATATATATATTTGTGTATATATATATATATATATATATATATATATATATATATATATATATATATATATATATATATATATATATATATATATATATATATATATATATATATATATAGCTGGTTATTTTCTTATTCGGTACACGACATGTTCGGTATGTTAGAAAGTCACAGTTTCTCCGCAAGGGCGACGCAATGAATGCGATAGCAAGAAATTGAAATGTCACACGAACAACAACCAGGCTGATACTGCGCGACGCTGAAGCACAGAGATGTACGCCCGAAAAGGACGCACAGCTATACACAGGACAAGCGTCCACTAACAACTGTCACAGTTGTTGCGTCTTTGTGCTTGAGCAACGCACTGCAAGTGTCGACAATTGAGAATTGAGTAGAGTAGATCCTTTAAACTGTGGCACACACCCACGCTGGGGGACTGACCAAGAACCAGGTAGTTCTAAAAAAAATCTTAACTATTGAGTAACAGACGCTCTTAGATATTTCTTATTCTTTTAAACTGCGGCACGTGGAGGGGTCCCTCTGCGGTCCCCTCGGCGTATGACGCAAGGTGTGGCCCGTGTTCTAACTTTTCGTTCCACATCACGAGTGGGTACCGAAAGTGCCACTTTGTCGTGCCCGTCTCAAGGGCAGTTTTCAAATTGAAAGAATATGCAGGATCGTAGCGTCATTGAAAACATGCTCAAGCTCCTCCGAGATCTGCGTTCCACCAGCATTGAATGATGTATATAAATAGCTCGCCGTTATTTCGCCGGCGCGTGCATGGCGCGTCTTTGAGTTGTCTAACGCGGCGCGCTGGGGAGCGAGGGGTCGCTAGTTCGAATACCCGGTCGGGTGCTTCGGATTTTTTGTCTTCTGCTTATTTTTCATTCTGCCTTTTTATATATATACATACGAATACATATCCGGGACATGACGACAATGGCGACAACCCTCCGAGAGTGTCCATATAATTGCTATCACAATAAAACAATTGCCAGAGAGCGAGGGGGACCCAGCTAAATGTTAACGACAATCCCTCTTTTTATTTTCTTATACAGCAATCAATATTGCCACTTCACGACCATTACTATGTCAAAAGTCTCTGAGAACCCTCCACAAATTGGTTCACCTGTAGCGGCATTCTTCTATATCCATTAGTATTTTTCTTCATCGTGCTTTGCAGGTGCTTGTCGTACCCGGAGACATGGCGGTCGAAGAGGACTGCGAAAATGTTGTGCAGAAGACAGTGAATCACTTCGGAAAAATCGACATCCTAGTGAGTCACTGCTCCATAAATGGTTCATAAATTCCACAAACTGTGCGTTATCCTCATATCTAGACCGAAAGAGAAGTACAAAAATTGGAATGACTAGGGAGGAAGTAAGCATCAGCCCTTACGAAAGTTTACGAATAATTTCATCATCAACATATGAAATTTATAAGCAAATAAGCTATTCGTACACGGTATCAAATAGTAACTGTGTTTATCTCTTACATGTCTTTAAAATGAATTTGTGGAACTATAATGTTTTCATTTCACATTGTTACAAGGACCATTGCATATGTGTCTATTATATGTGCGACGGGATCTTTTTTTACTGGTTATGTTTTTGTTCCACCTCTACGTAATATTTCTAGGGCGGCTTAGGTGCTTTGTAAATATATGAATAATATATAAATAAATAAGTAATGGAAGTATTCTACGAATCCTTGAGGTTCAGGTGCTGGAATTGAGTGTTTCTTAATATCAGTTATTTTATAAAGATACGAAGCATGTCAGCTGCAATGCAATCATGAACACGGCCACAGTGGACCCGTTTAAGAACTTCAAATATTCCAATTCAAGCTGAATTCTCTTTGACCTCTCCCTGCTTAATTTGGCGCGCTCTACGAGCATAGTCATTTACGGTCTAGTTAAATGAACCGACTAGCCCACCAATGTGTTCTTTTGAATAAAAAACTGCTAGATCATTACGACGCAAAGAAGATTGCCAGATTATTACGACATAAAATCGGCTTGGGCAATGAAGGGTGCTCTGTTGTTCCGATGCATTTCCCAGTTGTATAATAAATACTGCGATTTCGCTTTTCGCGTAATACTGTGATCCTTTCTTTGTTTCTTTTTTAATTTGTTTCAGGTAAGTACGCCTCGTTATCTCACCGGCTGTACTTTACAAATTTCAAAAAGTTTCGCAAGGTAACTGTCGCGTGGTTAGTGCCGCAGGGGCACGGGCACGTAGAGATTCACGCGTACACGCTGCTCGCTCGGACGAAAGTGTAACCCTGACTTTATTGGGGCACGAACATATCTATGATGCACGGCAGTAACAGAGGGTGCCACACTCCAGTGGCGGCCTAATCAAAAAGCTGAATTGTGGCGACCTCTACATCTCCCCCCTTGAGAAAGTCTGATGGGAGGATGGAGGACGCCAAACACATCACAATGTCACAAGTTCAAACGGCGCGGCGGAACAACGCGCCGGCCATAACGTGTTCGTGTAACACCATCGCTACGGTCCCTGGCTGCAGGGAAATGTTGCAAAGGCTGCCCTTGGGGGACCGCAGGTTCCACGCTGTTGGCAGGCTGAGGTTCCTGAAGGGGAACTTGCTGCAGTGGCGATGGTTGCTGTGCAGCTGTCGGCTGCGATTCCTCACCGGAGGCAGAAGGCATGAAATGCACTAGGTGACGGCGGTTGCGCTGTAGAACACCACCTCGGTCTGTTTCAACCACGTAGCTTCTTGGCCTTTGCCCCGGACTGAGGACCGTAGCTTGCACTTGGTCAGGGCGCACCCACACACGCTGACCCGTTTGGAGAGGTGACAGGTCTCGAGCTCCGTGATGCCTATTGTAGTCGTCAGTCTGCTTACGCTTGTAGGCTACATCCTTGGCGACGACATCTTTCCTAGGCGGCCAGTTGGGACGTAGCTGGGAGTTTTGCTTCGGGACTCTGGTTCTCAGCTGACGTCCCATCAACAGCTGGGCTGGACTGAAGCCATCGACTCCCGGAGTGTCCCGATAACTGAGCAGAGCGAGGTGAGGGTCTTTGGACTTCCGGAACAGGTCCTTGACTGTTCGTACCATCCTCTCTGCCTCTCCGTTTGACTGGGCTTAGTGTGGGCTACTGGTCGCATGGTTGAAGCCATAAGACACTGCGAATGCCGCAAACTCTTGCGACGAGAACGGTGGGCCGTTGTCCGACCTGACGTCTTGTGGGATTCCGTGGCGTGCGAAGATGCTTTTGAGAGCATCGATGACTGCCCGCGCTGTAGTGCTTCTCAGGGTCACCGCCTCGGGAAACCTCGAGTAGTAGTCCACCACCAGGAGGAACGTCTGGCCATTGAGATGGAACAAGTCCATTCCGAGAAATTCCCAGGGACGTCGAGGTAGAGCTGTGGAGACTAGGGGTTCTGCAAGGTTCACCCGGGTGGAAGCGCACTGTTTGCAGTTGGCGACGAGAGAGGCGATGTCTGATGAGATACCCGGCCACCAAACCGACTCCCGAGCTAGGGCTTTGGTCCTGTTGGTGCCCTGATGGCCTTCGTGCAACAGCGTCAAGACCGCTGGCCGAAGAGACGATGGGATGACGATCCGGGGGCCTTTCAGCAGGATACCATCGCAGACAGAGAGCTCGTCTGCCACGGAGGCATACTTCGACACATGCAGAGGTAGCCTGGTCTTTCGTGGCCAACCTTGCTGGCAGAAGGAGATGAGGGCCTTGCACTCTCCATCGAATTCTTGTGCCTGTCGTACATCTTCAGGGCGGAGTGGCAAGACTTCCCACATGCAGCTGACTACTTGTGCTGCGAAGAGTTCCACCGTGTCCACAGGACTGGTTGCCTTGTGGGTGATACGTGATAAGGTATCTGCTGTTGCTATCAGTTTTCCTGGCACGTGCAGCATGCGAAACTGGTACTGCATTGTCTTGAGCCGTAGTCTCTGAATACGAGGCGGCAACATGTCCAGTTCCATCTTGCCCAGAAGTGAGACGAGAGGCAGGTGGTCTGTCTCGACGTCGAAGGTGATGCCACGGACAAACTCGTCGAACCTTTCGATAGCCCATGTCGTTGCCAAAGCTTCTTTTTCGGTCTGGCTGTAACGCTGTTCGGTACTCGTCATTGACCTCGAAGCGAATGCGACTGGGCGACGCTCTCCCGAGGGTTGAGTCTGCAGCAGTACTGCGCCGAGTCCGAAAGAGCTTGCATCTGCGGACACTGTCGTGGCATACGACGGGTGGTACTTTGCCATGCACCTGTCTGACGTCAAGAGCTCTTTGACTTTCATGAATGCTGCCTCTTGCTCATGCTGCAACACCCAACTCGCAGACCTGTTCAGCAAGGCTCTGATGGGTGCTGTGACGTCCGAGATGTGTGGCAGGAATCTGGTGAGATGATCCACCATTCCAAGCAGTCGTCTAACACCGGCGACGTCTGTGGGAGCTTCCATAGCCTTGACCGCTTCAACCTTGCTTGGATCCGGCCTGATACCCTTAGCTGAGACGACAACACCAAGGAAGGAGACCTCAGATACCCCAAAGAGACACTTGTCCTCGTTCAACGTGATGCCTGCTTTTGCAAGACGAGATAGCACCTGGCTCAGTCTGGCGTCATGCTCCTGGCGGGTGCGTCCAAAAACCAGAATGTCATCTATCATGTTGGCGACCCCTTCTTGGCCCTCCAGGATTCTTGCCATCTGTTTCTGGAAGTACTCGGGAGCGGACGTGATGCCAAAGGGGAGCCGGCAAAAGCAGTATCGGCCATATCGGGTGATGAATGTCGTCAGCTCTTGGGAATCGGCAGAAAGCTTCACCTGATGGAAGCTTGCGGTCGCATCCAGCCTTGAAAAAACTGTTGCGTCACCGAGGAGGCCAAGGACTTGCTCAACCGTTGGCAAAATATGCCGTTCACGGAGGACGACTTTGTTGATTTGAGTCAAGTCGACGCATAGCCGGTAGGAACCATCGTCTTTCCTGACGACAACGAGTCCAGAGCACCATGGAGTTGGCTTGTCAATCCTGCGGATCACTCCCGCGCTTTCCAATTTGTCCAGCTCGCGGCGGACGACCTCGAGCAGCGGGATGGGGATCCTGCGGGGGACGCTTAGCGAGAAGGGCACGGCATCGGGTTTCAGCCGAATAATGTATTCGTCCTTGAGAGAGTGCCCAATCCTTTGAAGAGCTCGGCGTGCAGCGTTGCTTTGGGAGTCTTGAGTTCGTCAAGAAATTTCACAACTTTCAGGGCTTGGAGCGCTGGCAGTCCTAGGAGAGGCACAGTGAGTGACTGGATTACGTATAGGCGCTGGCAGCTTGTTTTTCCTTGCCACCGAAGTCGTGCCAGATACGAGCCTAGCACGCGAAGTGGCTGTCCTCCAGGGCCGGTGAGCAGACTGTCGACTCGGTCGAGCTTGGCAGGCAGCGTAGGGAAGTCGCTGGGTACAGCAGATACTTCGGCGCCGGAGTCGACTTTGAACTGCGCCGTGTAGTTGTCAACGGTCACGTCGACGAACTTTGCAGCGGCGGGCGTGCCCACGGCATGCAGGTGAACGGAGCCGAGCTTGTTCTGCTGGTGCTTCCGCGAGCGGCAAACTTCGGCGAAGTGGCCTTTCTTTTTGCAGAAGTTGCAGGCGGAGCGTCGAGCCGGGCAGTCCGAACGTCGGTGAGGCGCGCGGCCGCAGAATTCACACGTGGGCGGCTCGCGAGAGCGCTCGGCTGGCGGCTGCGACGTAGTAGGCTTAGCACCGGAGCGGCGACGAGAGGCGAACTTACTTGCTTTCGCGGCGTCGAGGTTGAGCTCGCGTGCGTGCTCGGTGCGGTTCTGGGTCAACTCCTTCTCTTTGTCGGCGTCTTCGGACTGACGGGCCTGTGTCCATGCCTCCTTGAGCGCCAGCTTCACGTTTCGGCACAGCTGATCCGAGAGGCGAGAGTCACGGAGGCCGACGACGAACCGGTCGCGTACGGGCCTTTCCGCGACAGCAGCTGACTGGTAGTTGCAGCGCTTCACCATTCTGCACAGTTCCGCGTAGTACGTGTCGACGCTTTCGCCGGGTAGCTGAACATGCCTGTGGAACCGCGACGACTCGTAGAGCTCGTTGGCCGGGTGCACGAAGTGCTCAGTGAAGCGGGCGGCAACAACTTGGTACGAGGCGAGCGACTGGGCGTCGTGCGAGAACGTCTCGAGGAGCGGACGTGCCTCCGGGCCCATGCAGTACAGTAGCGAGCGTACGTGCACGTCTTCCGACGCTTTTGTCAGTCCTGAAACCGCGGTGAAGTCTTCGTAGCGGCTGAGCCATGTCGACCATGTTGCCGGGTTCGCGAAGTCGAACGGTGCCGGTGGCTGAAGGTTCACGCCGTACAGTTTTGGCGGCTGGCCGGTCTCGAGGTCCATCGTGCTGCCGTGCCGTCGTGGTAAGGCCTAGGGCTGGGGGGCGTTATTCCTACGCTCCGAACTTACTGTCACGCGATATGTCACCCCACTTCTGACACCATGTCGCGTGGTTAGTGCCGCAGGGGCACGGGCACGCAGAGACTCACGCGTACACGCTGCTCGCTCGGACGAAAGTGTAACCCAGACTTTATTGGGGCACGAACATATGTATGATGCACGGCAGTAACAGGGGGCGCCACACCCCAGTGGCGGCCTAATCAAAAGGCTGAAATGTGGCGACCTCTACAGTAACTAGTCAGAACTTGCCTTATGGAGGCATATTTCGAATAGGCATTTGGTTTCGCCACGCAAGCAGTCGGCGTCATCGAGCCATCTAGTTAGGCGCTCCTCATAGACGAAGATAATTCCTGCAAACACGCACACAGCCGATTGGATGTTTTGTCCGTCACCTATTATCATAATCCACCATTATGATGCAACGTTGTCCAACGTAATGGTGGTTATTGTTGAGGACATGGCGGAGACATGATAGGTGATGATGCGTGCCTCACTGAAGGCCCAATAAATCCGGCTTAAGCCGTCCCCCCAACCGGCTCGGCAAACGCGAAAGCGAAGAACATTCGTTCACAGTAACAGCTGGGAAGGGTAAGGGTCTTCTCTGGGCCGGAGGAACGCGTGCCGTGTACACCTATAGATGTCATGAAGTGTTCTTTTGTAGCGTTAGCTACACTGGCCGAGCCGGAGCGGTTTCGCGTGCGCGTACTGTGACAGGTTTGTTTTATAAAGCCAGTTGAATGAGCTGTGCAATACTATTCTTGAATAAGACACGGAAGTGAGCGTTTGATTTTCAGACAAATGAACATATATTTGCACACACAAGAAAATAAACGAACGGGAAACACTAGAATCAACAAAAGGTAAACTAGCACGCGTCAGCCTGACTACAAATACATAGAGTTCTCCTTAAATAATTGAATCTTATCATATAGCCTAACAGTCGTGCAATTCCACACGCTACTGGCGCCAAGAAAGTCCTGATCTGGCAACAGAGTAGTACGGCTCACCAACGGGTTGTACAACCAAGTAGTAAGGTGAGGAGTACGCAGCGGTGGACGGCAGGACATGACGTTGAACCTCTTCCTAATTCGCGTGATATCCTTCTCCAACAAAGGAAGCAAAGAAGGGAATATGGGCTTCCACATAAAGACTTGGATAGCCAACAAAGCAGGGATTGGAGACGCATACAAACCGATAGCTTTCCCAATTTGTACCATCTAAGTAGAATGTTTCCCGCAGGGTTTAAAGATACCTGTCCGTGGTGTTCACAAGCACCAACACTCAGCCACATAACATGGGAGTGCACCCAGAGGCCCAAATACATCGACAGCCCACACATGTATCACAGGCAGTGGGAGGCATGGCTTGCGCACGAGGACAAGCAGAGCCAAATAGCTTTGCTTGACCAGGTCCAGCGAGCCGCTCGTGCCAGCGAAGCCCTGGACTGAGGGCCCGACCACACTGCCTGCATTTTATTTAATTTTTTTATTTATTTATTTTTTATTTTTCTGAATAAAGATACTTCCTCCTCCTCCAAGCTCGGGCCCTCAGCCAGACGGCTCACTTCCGCTCCCGGTGGAAGCCGTCATCGGCGGTGCTGTCTCCAGCCCGAGCACCACAACCACGCCAAGCCGGGGCCTCAGCAAAAGCCACGCCGGTAGAATGGTCGCCAGGTCCGCGTGCAGGCCTGCGCCGGCAAGGTGGACGCCTTCAGAGCCTGGGTACAAGCGCCCGACAAGCTCGCATTCCGCACCCTAGCCATGTAACTCGGACCGCCAGCACAGCTCTTCTTCTTCTTTTCGGCGCAGTGGCTCTCGGCGATTCCTTATTAAAGACGATAGTCTTTCTTGGGGAACTTAAACGCAGAGATTTTGGCCTGTCTTTCTGTCTGTCCTTCTGTCTGTCTTTCTGTCTGTCGGCACGTCCCTCGATTCAGCCACTCGGCCAAAGTTGAACCACTTGCCCAAGGGCCAGCCATCGTGAACGGCTGACTAGGTTCATACTTGTGTACATTGTTGATCAAAAAGCAAACATTACGCATATCTGAGGCGCAACATCACTAGGTAAGTATTCAGCGGTGTGTTCCTTTAACAGAAAATACATAGATACTCAATTTTAAAGACCTTGATGGTATGCGTTTAACGTTGAGACAGTAACGCGTTTATTAAAAGATTGCCACAGCTGAAGCGATCAGCGGTCCAAGCCGAGCAAGCGCGAGCGCTAACAACAACCGTCTTCGTGTTCTTCTTTCGCAGGCGTTCTTGTCTGCGCCCTACCATGTTACAAATCACTCCCCCGCGGAAAAGGAGCCATCCTGGCGACCTAAGAAACAGGTACAACTGGTGGGTCATAAGGCGGCTTCAGTCCATCGACGTGAACAGTCTCGCGGCCGCGACGACGGCGGTCCGTAGATGATTGAACAGGCTCAATCATATAGTTAACTGGGGATGCTTGACGTAGGACGCGGTAGGGGCCTTCGTACTTAGGCAGTAGCTTTGTGGAAAGGCCAGGAGCGGAGGAGGGAACGCGAAGCCACACCAACGTTCCAGGCGAATACGACTGAGGAGGCACGTTTTCGTCGTGACGGTCCTTGTGGCCCTACACGGCCTACAATGTTACAACCCTAGTTTCTTAAGGTGCGCTGAAAATGCGACTGCGCTGAAACTTGTCTTCCTCCGTGCCCTCTGCACAAGCTCATGTTGTGTTTCGGTTTCGGTTCAGTATTGCATTGTACGAATGACAGGGGGCGCCGCTCTGGCATTCCTGTTTTACCCAGGCGACGTGTAAGTAAGAGAGTTTGTGGAGAGTACTCCTTGAGTGCGGACGTTTCTTCTCCTTCGGCGCATCGCGCCAAACAGCGTGTTCGGGCTGGCCGGCGTCCCCACCGGTCGCGTTGGTCACCGCCGGTCTTCGCCTGCCGCTGCGCCGGGACTACCAGCCCGCAACACAGCACTCGTCTTTCCCAAAGTATTGCCAGATGGCGTCCATATCTCACGCAGCGCCTCTTCTATCGTCTTTAGACGACATTTGCAGCGAAGCACGCAGATACGCGGCCAATTTTTTTTTGTTTTTTTCCATGCTTCGATGTTCGGCGCGCTCGCGCACGTAGCACGTTGTACGTCGTTCTCGTCGTTTTTGCTGCTCCAACCATCGGACGCACCACACGCGCACTTCACTCATAACAAGAGTCCCCCTTTTGAAAGAGTTTGTTTTTCGGAGAAAAATAAACTGCATTTGAGTGCGCGACAAATCACTAAGTGTCGTCCATACACAGAACATCTCTAACAAACAAAGAAAAAGAAAACACAGAAGTGAGCTTGTGTTTAGGGAACTATTACAAGCTCACAGCCGGCTTATATACTCCGCCCAACATTTTCAGAGCCTGTAATGTGTTTGACCCGAAATGAATATTCTTGCAATGCAAGGCTCCCCCGTAATATCCTGCTGTTCAGGTGCTTAGTTCTTAAGAGATACTGCAGTGGCTGGTGATTGGTCTGTACGACGAATTTGTTCCATAGAGAAATGCATGATATTTCTCGATCGTCCAAACCAACGCCAGGCATTGCCGCTCGACTGAGGAGTATCTCTTTTCGCGAGGTTGAATTTGGCGAGTGGCATACGACACCGGGTGGAGGATACTATTGCATTCCTGCCTGGGTTAATACCACAGCTGTCTTGGGCCTTGAAGCTAGGTAACGGCTTCTCAGACTCCTCTTCCTCCACGACGACAAAAGAGGACGTTTGGGGAAGCTCTTCTTGACGGCGCTCTTCATATTTCTTCAGCATATTAATATGAAAGAGTTCTCTGCAGTGTCCTAGGTCCAGCCAATAGTCATAGTCGCTTTTCTTCCCTGTTACGGTAAACGGCCCTTTCCAGTTCATTAGTAACTTGTTATTGCTTGTTGGAAGCAGGATCAGAGCCTGATCGCCAGCTTTCAGTTCTCGTTGCTTGCTGCGGCGGTCGTGCTACCTCTTCTGAGACTTCTGAGATATTTACCCAGGGAATTTAGCGGTTTTGAATCTTCGTGAGCTCTTGGGGCCTGTTACTCCAACCATAAGCGAACTTGGCCAGTTATCTTCGGTCGCAGAATGAACCTCTCTTTTGCTGGATTCATCTCGAGAATCAAAGTTGCCAGCAGTCGTCAGGGTGGCATCACGTGACCCAGGTATATTGCCTACTATGACATCGTATAGTGGCGATGCCATACACTTGACAATGGCCGTCGCGGAAAAGTAGGGAGATCTGATGTGCACCTCAGCCTCAGGGATTACAATGGTGCTCCCATCAGCCAGCCACAAAGTAGCCGTAGTGCCAATGAACGCTTTATGTGGTACTAATGATTGGCGTACATCCCAGATGTTACTGCCGGTGTCCCTTAGGACCCGTACCATTTGTCCATTGACTTCGCCTGGTAACACTGGCATGTCACAAGTATTACCCAGCGGTTGCGTCTTCACCGTGCCAATGACATCGTCATCTTGTTTTGACTCCTTGCCATCGTCCGTGGGTTGTTGTGGAATAGCCTCGTCGTTAGGTAACAGGAAACAAGAGGTAGCTGACCTTGATGTGCTGTTCCTTTTCACACAATCCTTAAAGTCATGTCCCGACCTACGGCACTATGTGCAATATAATTGCTTCGGCTTAGTACGACAGTCAGAAGCCTTGTGCCTCGTACGGCCACAAACGAAACATTGCACCTCTGCTCTTGGGCTCGAGGAACTGCCTTCAGCCTTGACACTTGTGTCTTCATACTTATCCCAAACTGTTAACAAGTTTTTGAGTCGCTTTTCCTAAATGAAAATATCAGCCGCATCTACCATGGCTTCCAGAGTCTTGCAGTTCTTCTCCCGTAAGAAGAGCACCAGCTGACTGTTGCAGTTGACCATGAATTGCTCGGCCACAATCAAGTCACGGACAGAATCGAAGTCCCTCCCTGTATGGGACATTTCTATCCATCGGTCAAAAAAACTTTGGAGCCTTGTGGCATATTGCCTTCCAGTTTCGCCGTCTTCAGACGTGGTCTGCCGGAACTTCTCCCGGTAGCCTTCAGCCGTGAAGCGAAAACGCTGGAGCAAAGCCAACTTGACCTTGTCTTACGATAGAGAATCGTCAGGTGACAATCGCCCAAATACTTTCAGAGCCTCTCCGCTTAGGCACAAGCTAAGAGCGGGTTGCCCACTTTCTTCGTGGTCAGTCTTGACCGATCGCCACCCTCTCAGATCTCTTCAGGTAGCCATCGAGATCGCCTCGGTCCTCGTTAAAAACTGGTATAAAATTATGCGGGTTCACAACCGCAGACGCGCTCCATTGGATACCAGTGTCAGCCACGTTGGGCTCCCCGACACCGGTCTCAGCTACTCTCAGGCGCAGCTGCAGCGTCCGTTTTTCAATTTCCAAGCGTCGCTGGCTTGCCTCTCCGCTTTGGCTCTCCTTTTCTGCGACTTGAAGGCGCAGCTGTAAATTGCGGCCCTCTAGCTCGAGCTGTTCTTTCTCTGCCTCTCTCCGCCGCTCGTTCCTCGCGCGCTCGCGCTTCTCGCTCGTCGAACCATGCCTGCAACTCCGCTCCTTCCAACCCCATGTGTTCTGCCAGCGCCATCAACTCTCGCGTGCTCATTTTCTTTTTACCGTTGCGAAAACTGAGAAGTGGGTGTCAAACGCTCACGTCCTGTCGCGCGGACGCCAATTTGTGACAGGTTCGCTTAATAAAGCCAGTTGAATCAGCTGTGCAATACTATTCTTGAATAAGACACGGAGGTGAGCGTTTGATTTTCAGACAAATGAACATATATTTGCACACACAAGAAAATAAACGAAAGGGAAACACAAGAATGAACAAAAGGTAAACTAGCAAGCGTCAGCCTGACCACAAATACATAGAGTTCTCCTTAAATAAGGGAATCTTATTTAACAGTCGTGCAAGTTCACACGCTACTGGCGTCAAGAAAGTCCTGATGTGGCAACAGAGTAGGACGGATCACCAACGGGTTGGACAACCAAGCAGTCAGGTGAGGAGGACGCGGTGGTGGAAGTCTCCAAGCTCGGGCCCTCAGCCCGACGGCTCACTTCCGCTCCCGGTGGAAGCCGTCATCGGCGGTGCTGTCTCCAGCCCGAGCACCACAACCACGCCAAGCCGGGGCCTCAGCAAAAGCCACGCCGGTAGAATGGTCGCCAGGTCCGCGTGCAGGCCTGCGCCGGCTAGGTGGACGCCTTCAGAGCCCGGGTACAAGCGCCCGACAAGCTCGCATTCCGCACTCTAGCCATGTAACTCGGACCGCCAGCACAGCTCTTCTTCTTTCTCATTTTCGGCGCAGTGGCTCTTGGCGATTCCTTATTTTTCGTTTTTTTTAGGGGTGTGCGAATATCAAATTTTTCGAATACGAATCGAATACGAATATCCACCTTCGAATATCGAATCGAATATCGAATATCAAAGAAAAAATGTCTCCACAGTAACAACATTTTATTTAACATGTAGCTATTTGAAAAAAAAAACATTAAGAGCCTGACTGGCAACATAACATACACTGCTATCTCCAGAACACAATGTCCAGGCTAGCACAATGCACATCACAACACAAGCAAATATCACGGCACAATGAAAGTAATGACTACATGTTATCACGAAGAAATATGAGTTGCTCCACATGATCAGGCAGCAGGCGCTCCCTTCTAAGAGAGACAACCCGCACCCCCCTGCCACTGAAAAGGCACGCTCGCTTGGAACAGAAGTGGCTGGTATAGGGACGTACATGGGGCAAAGCTTTGCCAGACTGGGGTATCTGAAGGTGCCTACAGTCCGCCACCAGTCACATGGGTCACTGTCTTTCTTCAGAAGTGGTCCCGCATAGTGAACGAGTGGTAGTGCAGCACGTTACGGCCGCATAATATTGAAAATGTACGGTTACATGGTCGCCAATAGCGCTGCACGTCGGAGATGCACAGCAATAAATCATACGTATTGGGGCGCTCGTCGCAGGCAGATATCGTGCTTCCGTGTACTTACGATGTGTATCGCTCCTCTCGGCAACGTTTTTAGCTATACGAACGCAGCAGAAATGTGGAAGACGAGTTATTTTATGCTTGATAATCCAATCGCATATTCGAATTTTACGAGTATTCGAAATTTTTCGAATACACGATTTTCGAATCGAATACGAATATTTTGAATGTAATATTCGACGAATATTCGAAACTTTCGAATATTCGCACACCCCTAGTTTTTTTCCATGCTTCGATGTTCGGCGCGCTCGCGCAAGTAGCACGTTGTACGTCGTCCTCGTCGTTTTTGCTGCTCCAACCATCGGACGCACCACACTCGCGCACTTCACTCATAACACGTACAAGAGCCGTGCTGCGCATGCGCGAGGATCAGTGACGTCACACGGTGCACAGCTGGCGCACCGGAGCCGCCGACGCGCGCGCCTCGCCGATCTGCGCATTCCAGAAGAGTGACATCATAGTCGCGGCAGACCGGCAGACATACTGGCGCCGGCGCGCGCCCAGCTGTGCGCCTCCGCTGCGCACAGCTAGGGCGCGCCCGTCTGGCGCTCTGACGAGTGTTGGGGCCACAGAGACTCCAGCGCGTTTCTACACTGACCACCGAGCCGTCTTTGCGGCAATAGAGAAATGGCGTTGAGCAAAGAATAAATATACATGTGTCACATAATGCGTATACCGTGTGTGCGTCATTGAAGCAGCAGTAAGCATGATAATAAAGATAATTCTAGACAACCAGGAGAGCTAAGAATAATCACTTCAACCTTAGCACACGCTACTTATATCCAGGTATCGCCGAGCTAAGCCATTGCAATTTTTAGTCCCATTTCAGGGTAGCGAACCGGAGGGAGAGGTAAAGTTTCCTCACTTGCTCGGAAGGGGACAAAATATCACCAACCATGCATTTACCATGTCCGCTACAATGTCCACCGTGACGGCAAAAGACATTCCATCATTACGGTGAATTACGGTGATGGACGATGCACATATTTTAAATAGGGAAGGGAAGAGAAGGAGATAGCGCGAACGCCGTTTATATTATTGCGACAGCAATTATATGGACAGTCTCGGCTAGTTATTGCCGTCACCGTCGCCCCCATCATGCACCGTATATATATATATATATATATATATATATATATATATATATATATATATATATATATATATATATATATAAAAGTCAGAAGAAATATAGTTCAGAAAAATGCTCCCGAAGTGCGGAATCGAATCAGCGACTTCTCACTCCGCAGCGAGCGCAGGCGCTAACCACTCCGCTACAAAGCGCAGATCCTTCAGGAAGCTAACGACGAGCGTTATATGCACACCCTTTACGCCTGGCAGGACTTAGAGACGGCAAGCTCTTATAAGCGTCTCTTCATTACCAGCGATATGGCGCGAAGAGGGCAACGTGCACATTCAAAAGTCGTCGGCCAGCTCGCTCACATCTTCTAATACTTACGAAGGGAGAACCTTGCCCTTCCGCTCTCTGCTCCCGCGGTAGTTGCTGCCGGGGGGCAGATGCTTTTGCAGCGTAGCAGCGCGTCTATCACGAGCCACTTTTCTTGCTATCGCATTCATTGCTTCGCCGTTGCGGCAAACTGTGACTTTTTATTTTATTTTTGTGCGAAGGTTAAGTTGCCCAACCTTAAAATTGTTCTTTTCGCCAAGAAAATGGCGTTTGCGTTGCTTCCTTATTTCGTGTCCGTGTTTGCACGCGTTTTGTTTTCCATGGTGAAGCCTTATCAATAGCTCCGTCTATGTAGTTCAACCTAGTTTGATGAGAAAAATCTTGATGCCTGCCGCACATAACGTTCTTTTAACACTTGGCGTGGCCTCACGAGGGCGTTAATTCGGGCTATATGGTTGTTCATTCTCCTGAAAGGAGAGAACACACAACGGACGAACATAAAGAGACATACGAGCGCTCACTACCAACTGGATTATATTTCCCAGGAACACAAGAACTATAGCACTGGCATCACGAGGAACACAGAATTACAGCATGCGCAGAAATCCGCTTTCCTTGTCAGGAAGGAACATTGAAGGGGTGATTACTCAGTGATCAATATGTTTGTCTCGCATGTCAGTTTTCATTATCTCACGTTTAATGTATTCCTGGAAGCCGATATGATAGAGATTATGGAAGCCGACATGACAGACAAACTTGGTGATCGCTGTCTAAGCACCCCTTCAATTTTAGGGGCGAAGCACTTTATGGTTTTTGCTTGTCGGCGTGTCATGCCGTCGTCACGGTCCATCATAAACAGGTACGCGCAATGAAAATTAGGTGAATCCGACTGCTCACCACCGGTCCATTCTATGCATATTATGAGTTAAACGTTCGTGGTTATTGCCTAAGATATTAGGCCTGGTTTAGCAGAGGTGTAGAACACCCGAAGAAATTTACCAAGGCGCTCAAGTGTCTTATTTAAAATCAGTGACAGAAACGTGGATCTCTACGGTAAAGTCACCTATTTTAAACACCACTTCTTGAAACGTATCTGCAAAGTGATGGGGCTTTACTCGCCAGCGGTCCACTAAAAATGAAGAGGGCAAAAACTAGCCCAAGAAATAGTCGACGACGTTATTGGAGCTGAAACACCCTTCCCTACATGTCGTAGGGAGCTGAAACCGGGCAGGTAGGGAAGGAGAAGAACAACAAGAACAAGAAGCACCTTATGATAAGCTGCATTCCAATGCAGTTATCCGAAGACGTAAGTGGAGCTAAAACACCCTTCTCTACATGCCCGGTTTCAGGTTTGGCACCACTAGTGCTTCATCAAAGAAATCTCTTTCAAAACAATGTGGCGGATTACCTCGGCCAGGCCCTTCTTCTTTCTCGCATTGCCCATTCGCAGCGATTTTGCTGTGAGAAACACCGGTGCACATTGCATGCTTTGCCCCTCCCCATGTGTCACGTTAGTGGAGCTGAAACACCCTTCCCTACATGCTTCCTCCCTCCCCAGGTTTTTTTCTTCTTGCAAAAAAATGGGCAATTTCTGCGCACTAATTCTGTGCTCCATGTAACGTCACTGCTACAAAGTCTGTGTTTCAGGGGCAAATTCACCAGTTGGATATCAGCGCTGTATGTCCCTTCGTGTTCGTCCGTTGTGTATGCGCTGTTTTTACGATCCTCATATGCCGACAATCACCTCATGTTTCTTGTGGCCATGAAAAACGGATGAACCAAAACTAACTTAAATGAAGCAGACTGAGATTCATGGGCAGCAGCGACAAGAAGTAGTGTGCAATCAAAGATGAACAGGCGCATGTGTGCATAGCCAGTAGTCTTAGTGTGGCGAGCGTAGCGTGGCGGTTATACGCCTCGTGCACCGCCTATAGAGGCGCCACTGATGGCCACCTAGCGGGCGCCGCCGACAGTACGTGCCGGAAACCGAGCAGACGACAGCGCTTTGTACAGCTTTATTGTGAGGAGATCAATGAAGTTCGCGGCTGCTATTTCCCCTTCGTGAGGGTGCCAGCCAACTAATTCTGCACTGGCAGCTGCAGGAAAGGCGCGGGCCTCTACGAAAGTGGACTTGTGCACGATGTTTGTCACGAACGAGCGCTTAACTAAGCGCACGTCACCGATTTCGGACGACGGTACGAAAGCCTGGCGCCGACGGTTCGTGCGCGACAGAGCGCGCGCATCGAAAAAACAAGAGGTCTCTTCGATTTGGCTGCACCGGCGGCACCAGTTCAACGGTTGCAGCACCGTCCTCCTCGTTTTGCTGGTGCCGCGCGCGCCCTCTGCACCGGTTCCCTCGTTTTGTCAGGGTGCAAGCGCTGAACCGGCGCAGCACCGCTTCGCACCGCCACGGCACTTTCCAGAGCTAGTGCAGGCAGTGCAAGCCAAATCGAAGAGACCTAAGTATAAAAAGGCGCCGGGAGCGCGCCCACGCGCCTCTTACCCTCTCCGCAGAAGACGCCACCGACACAGCCAACGAACGCGAAAGATCGGGATATTCAGAAAGCAAAGCCGAGCTAGCCGAGCCAGCGGCGCCGTCTGATTCCGCAGAAGAATCGGTGAGAGGATCTCGCCCTTTCCCTAGCTTTCGCTGTGCTACGCACAGACGAATCAGACGCACCTTCCCGAACCCCGGCGCGAGCCGATACAGGCAATTGATGCAAGAGCAGCAAGCGCGCGGGGCCGCGAGGGCAGAGTCAGTCAGTGAGGAGTTAGTCGGCGACGAAGTTATGTCATTCTAGTGATAGCATCGTTCGCTCGACCGCAGAAGACTTGTTGTTTGATGATCTAGCGCTGTGAGTTAAGTATCAAGAGATGACAGTGACAAGTTTTCAAGAGGGTCGCCGAAAAGACATGTGATGACTGACTGCGGAGGTGAACGAACGTCCGCGTGGAGTGAATCGTCATGCCGGTGAATATCAAAGGTGCGTCGCGCAGACCAGCGTAACAAGATCCAGCTATGAGGTGCAGCTCGTGGTGAACATCCGCTTTGTTTTGTTTACAAAGGTGACGTCTCAATCACTTCTTGTTCTTTCTGAAGTCAACCATTGCTGCATTTCTCTTTCTGTAAATAATAAATATAGAACTTAGCTTGTACCGCGCTAGTACAAGCTAAGTTCGTGGATGACCAACTCGCCCGAACTACAACACTTCTGAAATATAGAACGTTTGAGCGAAGTGCCCTGCACGGCGGTCGAACCGAACCAACGCATGCTCAGGCTGATAACATTGGTCGTCTACCAGTGTCAACATGATCGAGTGCATCCAGCGAGCACCGATATGACAGAACGAAAGCATTAGAACAAGAAGCGACGTGTTAACCCGCACAATGACGAAGCGGCTCGTCTTTGCCAATGAACAGCGGCGATCCATTGCTTCCGTCGCTCTTGCTCAGGAGGCCTTGCGGTAAGTGAGTAAAACCGTGTTCCGGGCGCGTTTTTGTAGGTGTTTGAGCACTCCACTCCACAGCAATTGTTATTCGACATCCCTCGAAGTTTCGGTCACCACACATACGACGAACGTTGCTTATTTCACTGCGGAAACGTGAACAATGCGGAAACACACGTACAACGACGTAGGAAACCACGGCCGCCGTCTGCTTGCTTTCCCGAGAGCAATGATTGAGTTCGCAGCCTATGGCGCTTCCGTCGGCGCGCACTAGGCGTATAAAAAGAGATAATAATATTACTTGCTGCAGCCGGAGAGTTTCTTTTTTCAGGTGAACAATGCTGCAATTCGCGCTAGAGGATCTCTTGAAAGCGCTTCAATGGAAGATTTGGACAAAGCTTGGAAGACGAACTTCCGCGGTCCCCTCTGCCTGATGAAAAACGCTATACCCTACTTACGTCAAACCAAAGGTACGCTTTCTGTTGTATTATTCGAGCTATCAATGAATAGATGGGCGGAAAAAAGATAGTTGATTCCTCCATCATAGGAATCGGAATAACACGAAGGTAAAGCGTGCCCTTAAAGAAGTAACTGAATGTTTACTGTAAATTGATATAAGAGAGTTTGCACAATGTATATTGATGTCTGGCAGCTATAGCACCTTTTAACGTGGATGCACCCACTCTGATGTTTGGTGGAACATCTCCATGCCGACGACTAACGTCCATGTTAAATTATTAAAAAACCCTTGTGGTAGCTGTAGTAAACGGTGAAAGCGTAATCAGAGAACGAGGTGTGATAGCCACAAGAGCGTCGCTATGGTGGCTAAAGCGTCGCATATTGCGCAGAACTTGGTCGCCATCCCACGGCATGTTAAAATGTGATTGAACACCACGGCCGGACTAGAGGGAAACGCACCTTAGAAACGCAAAGCGCGTCGCGCCGCCCCGGCAGCCCGGCCGCGATTTTTCTCGGGGCGAGCGCGTGAGCGGGGAACGCGGTGTTACAGCCAGGTGAGGCAGGCGCGCGTCGCAGAGCTATTTTTGGTTCGGATTAGTATGATGCTATGAGCGACGCCAACGCTTTTACGACGCTTGGACTAAGATGGCCACCTCGCGCGGTGTGTTAAGGCATTGAAAAAGTTGAACTTCTATTGAAAACGCGCCGAATGGGACAGGCGTGTAACGCGTTGCAGGTGCTAATCGCGGAAGCCACAGTAATGACGAATTACTTTACTTTAACGCGCCGAGAGGGCAACACCACCCCGGCTACCGGGAGAGTGGTAGATATAAAAGGCGCGTTTGTAAAGCCTCTAGAGTCTGTGAGCGTGGCGCAGTGGATAGCGTGCCCGGCATCTGCTGTTGCGGAACGAGCGGTCGTGGGATCGATGCCCGTTGACGGAACTTTCTTTCTTTGCCATCTGATCGTTTAAATTTTTGACGTCATTTCCCTGACGGAAATACGTCACTGAAGTCTTGGTGGACCCCGGCATAAAACACTTTCGTGTTAAAAAACTTTATCGAGGTCCTTTAGTTCGCGCTAGTTTCCTAGCACGAAGCGTGCCGCTCCCACGTTGGGACCGAAAGGCATAGCCTTCCGGCCACTTCGCGGCCCCGTTGCACTGCCCATAGCTGTTCTTTTACTGCGAGAGACTGCAGCTCTTCAGGGTTGTTTTAGTGCTGCGTAACGCTGAGTAACGCCAGACCATATGACCAATATCTATGCATGTTTAGGAGTGAAGAACTCTGGACAGATATACTTCATTATACCACCGGTACGTGCATAAATACAGTGTTTCCAAGAGCGGTGATAAACGTAAGTGACGCTCCTATGCATTACTCCACCGCAGACAGCCTCAGGCTGTGAGCGAACATCATCATCATCATCATCATCATCATCATCAGCGGACAACAAAGAACAGATAAATAAAGTATGTGTACCGTGCAATACTGGCGTAGCTCTTCACAACAGCCAATGGCACATTAGAAAAAAGCGAAAAAGAATTATAAAGCGAAAGTATGTAGCGGACAGTACTGCTAACCGCTGGGTGGATGTATTCGCTCCCGACTACAAGCTATGTACCTTACACCCCATATACCATGCAGTCCGTATAGAACAACGGTTAGGGTATACTGTTCAACCTGTTTTCCAGGGCCTCGGCATAGTGGCCGAAGGCTACCCATCCCGTTATGCCACAAATTGCGATTGCGCTGCTTCTCTCGCGCCCCCTAGAACTAATTATTAGGAGAAAGCATCTACGAAAGCGTTGGAGCTATATTTGAGATCTACCAAAGTGTGCGTAACAATATTTAAAATATAAACATACCAGCTCTGTAACAAGGAGGTTTGTGAGAAAAAATATATAGGGACGATACACAAGGCGTAATTGCTATGCTAGCTTATTGCGAGCTTGAGCCTCTTGTGCAAAACGAAACATTCCTTTCTTTTCTTGGACCCTGTCGCAGACAATTGAGTTCATTTCATTTGAAATAACAGTGCTGCTAAGCATGGGCACAAATACAATGAAAGCGCACCAAACAAACAATATATATATATATATATATATATATATATATATATATATATATATATATATATATATATATATATATGTATGTATATATATATATATATATATATATATATATATATATATATATATGTATGTATATATATATATATATATATATATATATATATATATATATATATATATCACTATTAATGGTATACGTGCAGCGGTTCATACGCCATGCTTTTATTCCGTTGCTCGCACACTTCCTTCTTTCTTCTCATCTTCACCTGTTATCGCTTGTTACGTCACACGTTTCCCCTTCCCTACGAAAGGTGGAACGGGTCACAATCATCAAAATATGGACAAAGAGAGTCCTATACGCGAAAAATGTCCAAATAGGCAGATAGTACCGTGTCTAAACGAAGTTCATAACCTCATCAGAACATTCAGAGTTCAGCATTCCGGTGATGTCTTGAAAAACTCTGGAGGACGAGGCTGGCGGTTCCGCATGCGATAATATACATATAAGCAAGAGCTGCATGTGTACGCTGGTAATGACACTGCTGGCAGACAAGTCACAAACGAGACGTATTGGAACACTTCGCAGCGCCGCAGCTTGGATGTCCAAGACTGGTTTGTTGTGACCGTTACACATGCGGTGCTTCCAGTTCGTGTGTACGTTGAACGAAACTGATGGGACATTGTTTGTGTTCTCGCACATGAAAGGGAATGGGTTTGCGCCTTGTTCATTGTTTTTTGCGGTGTGGTCACATATATTATATTCGAAGGCACAGTATTGAAAGAGTCTCTGGTAGTGTTTCTTGCTTCGGATATGTTTCCAGTTTGATATCATGTTTGTCTTGAGCGAGAAATCCTAAATTTCTCTTGACCGAGACATCTCGAATATTTCTTCGCTTCAATTGACTCGCTTTCAAAAGTCTCTCTACACCGCGAATGTGCTTCCGAGCGTTGTAGTTGGCCTTGTCGGAGTACTCGTACTTGCTTAAATTGGTCGATTTGCTTTTGCTGGCATTGCGCATGCTGCTGCGGAAATTTATGAAGTTCATCGCTGACTGAGTATACACTGTTGGTGGCCTCAGTATAATTTACTGGCGGTGTGTAAGCATGCTCCATGTCAACCGAAGTAATAGCTGCACTTTCGGTTTTAAATGCGAAGCATTTCTTACAGAACCTTTGGCACTTTGAGCGTTTCTATCTACGTATCTATCTATCTAGCCGCCTACGTCTGGATGCTCTCATGATCGCCTCCTTAACTTGGTGTAGACCAAAATTTGCATGGAAGGGTAAGAGGATTTGACGAATATGACTGCAGGGTCATGACATAAATAACTGTAAAATCCTGCCGCGTACGTCGTCAAACCCTTTCCACTAGACACGTGTGGCACATACCCGTTTACCATGGGCCGCGGTGTACGGGTATGCGCCACAGGTGACTGACAGTTTATATCTACCCAGGAACGGCGATAACAGACATTGGTAACCTAATTGCTAGAGCGTTGAGAAAAAACCAACATCGGCAGCGTTGACTCGAAAAATGGAAAGAATGAAAATTAAGATCCCAGCAGGAATCGAACCCAAGCATTCTGCGTGGCAATCAGGTATTCTACCACTGAGCCACGCCAGGTCTATAAACTGGTTTGGAAAAACAGCCTACGCAGGCGTAATATCGGTGCAACGTCAATTGTGGCTGTGGTGCTTGCTATCTAATTTTACAAGAAAGCAATAAACGCTACATGATAGTCCTACGATGTGTACTCCTACAATACAGGCGTCATATCGAATTAACGTCTGTGGTTCCAGTGTTGGCTCAGCTTTTATAACAGTCTAATAAACATTACGTTTGTATTCCTATGATTCAGCAAGCTATATTGAAGCATTGCTCGATCCCGGAGGAATACAGCAACGAAAGTTACATATGATATCCACATCACCGCACCGTAAAGTGCGCTTCGTCCGCCAGAACGACGCAGTGTCCTCTTCATTTCTTACGAGGCTGGGCGATGGTCTTATGATGACCGAGGATGATGCTAGATAGATTGACAGACGCTTTGTAGACTAGGCTACGTAGGCCACATACGCCCAGGTAGTCTACGAATACGACAAGCACCACCCACTGATGTTGGTCTAAGTAGCACTATCCAGGCCTACCAGCCTCGAGGCTGGTAGGCCTGGATAGTGCTACCTCACCAACGCGAAGGGTGACTTCAGGTTCCGTCATGTCGCCGGCTCTATGACAGACAAATTGTCGACGAAATGACAGGCATCCACGAATTCCAACAGCTATACTATACCACATACTTCACTACACATGGACCCCTCGTCACGACGATCACGACCGGATCCTATAACAAGTCATGACCAGTTGCTGGTGCTCTCTGACCACGGTGATGATGCCCTTGTTCAAGAACTGTCAAGAACTTCTTCCGCACATGCACACGGGTTCGTGAAACGTGCGTGCGTTCTCGGGACAGGTATAAGCACTACAATAATCTTACCGCTTCTGGTGTTGGTAATACCCGCGTTGCCATTGGCAAGGTTACCCAACCGTAAATTGGTTATATAGCAGATATGCGGCTGTTCAACATATATGTGCGCGTATAAAATTTATACAAATCTTTAGCGTCATTTTGTACGTGTCGCTCAGTAAAAAATACTTACGCCACAATCACTTTCCTGCCGCATGCTTCGCATAACGTCGACTCTCACGGTACGTGGAATCTGCCGAATTTTTATTGTTGGGGCTGGCGCTAAATGCTGAATCCATATCACTTCGACATTCAGGTGGCTTCGACAGTCAGGTTTTAACCCTGGTTCCTATGCACCGAAGACAAGCATGTTAACCACTACGCTACAAAACCACGCTTACAAAACGTGAATACAACCATATAAATATATATAAACATATAAATATCTTGCATTGAAAAAATGATGAAATTTCGAATCGCCACTACCATAAAGTTCGAGAGACGACTGCAAAAAAGAACTTCCTGCAGTATTTATTTTTTGATCGAACATCTCAATGAAAAATATTAGGCAGATTCCACACCTTGTGGGAATGCGACGCATTCAGCGAGTATTTCTATGCTGTATTAAATAGCTTTTAGCCAAGCATTACGAGGTGAATCGACGTGTTTGAAAAGTGCAGGAGCTGTGTGCACATCGTGGACTTACCAGGCACGTCGACAACACTTGCGTTAAAGTGTAACTTTTGGTGCGACGTAACGTCAGCCCTCACGTTACAGTAACTACGTCAGTATTATCGAATATAAGTGCACTTGACGGTGCAAACATGTGAATATCACATCAACTTTCGTTAATATATTACTCAGGGGTCGAGCAATGATTCAATATAGCTTGCCGAATCATAGGAATACAAATGCAATGTATATTAGACTGCTATAAAAGCGGAGCCAACACTGGAACGACAGACATTAATATGATATGAGGCCTGCATCGTAGTAATATATATATCGTGTTAGTTGCTTCCTTTAAAAATTAGATAGCCAGAACCTCAACCACAATTGAAGTTGCACCAACATTACGCCTGCATTGACTGTTTTTCCAAACCAGTTCATAGACCCGGCATGGCTCTGTGGTAGAATACCTGATCGCCACGCAGAATGCTTGGGTTTGAATACTCCTGGGATCCTAATTTCTAGTCTTTCCATTCTTCGAGTCAACGCTGCCGATGTCGGTTTTTCTTAACATTCTCGCATTTAAAGTACCAAGGTCTCTTCTTGCCGTTCCTGGGTAGATATAAACTGTCAATCACCTGTGGCGCATACCGCTGCCCATGATAAACGGGTATCTGCCACACGTGTCCGGAGGAAACGGTTTGACGACGTACGCGTCTGGATTTTCACGTTATTCATGTCATGACCCGGAAGTCATATTCGTGAAATCTTTTTACCCTTCCATGTCAATTTCGGTCGACACCAAGTTAAGGAGGCGATCATGAGAGCACCCAGACCGTAGGCGGCTTGATAGATAGATAGATAGATAGATAGATAGATAGATAGATAGATAGATAGATAGATAGATAGATAGATAGATAGATAGATAGATAGATAGATAGATAGATAGATAGATAGATAGATAGATAGATAGATAGATAGATAGATAGATAGATAGAAACGCTCAAATTACCAAAGGTTCGCTAAGAAATGCTTCGCATTTAAAAGCTTCCTGCAACTGATGCAAGCATCGTATCGAATCCTCAGATTTATGTGTGTGTTGAAGATCTCTGGCGTTGCTTTCGTGTGATCAAATACGTATTTTCTACTATATGTGTACGTTAATTAGCGATCTGGCGATATTTTACTGTTGTTTGAGTGTCTGTTTTGTCTTGTTCGCATTGTGTTACGCCGACTTTCAATTACATTCACAAATGTGTAATTGGGTATATAATATTGTGTATATAATATAACATTGTGTATTGTAATAATATGATATTGTGTATATAAATTGTGTATATAATATAAGCCCCCTTTATTATGCTCCCGGAGCGAATGCGGCTAATCAATAACTGTAATAAACAAATAAAGTACTAATAAAAGACGTAGAAGCCTTTATATTTTTATAAACCACAGCTTATATTGCCCCGGGAAAGATGTCTTCCCTGCCACGCATTTGTGTTTAGTCAAAGCTGCACCAACCGCCACATCAGCTTCGCTGATCAAGCACCTTCGCAGAGTTGAATTGGTGAATTTTTTTTCATGCACTAACAAAGGCGTGCGCTGAGAAAACAAGCGCGCTATGTGTGACAGCTTTCGCTGCGCTACATCTTGCAACAACTTCGGTGAAAATTACAATCAGTCGTCAACCCTGCGTTTTTCCCATCTGAACACACTCCATGTATATATATATATATATATATATATATATATATATATATATATATATATATATATATGTCTTTCTGTGTGTGTATTCCCATCTGGACACACTCCCTATATATATTTACATGCGTCTTTCATTTCAGGCAACGTCGTGAACCTTTCTAGCGTCTCAGCGTTGACTGCGGTGAGTGAAACATGAAACATTTTATTGTAATAGGGTAGCGAGTTGGGCGAGTTGGAAAATACTCATGACGGCCAGCGCAAACGGAACACGGGCGAGAAAAAGAAACGATGACACAAGCGCTGTCTAACAATTGAATGTTTGTTAGAAAAAACGCGCAGGATATATATGGGTAAGAAAGATTAACAACAAAACCGTACTAAGGAACAATGCGGTTTCAGGAAGGAGTACCCTAGAATGGATCATAGCCTTGTGATCAAGCACATATTTGATAAATCCGCTGAACCCGCCGGGGTCGCTTAACACGTAAGGCGTCGCGCTGCCGGGGGCGCGGGTTCGATTCTCGGACACATCGGCCGTATTTCGATGGTTGTAAATGACAGGAACACACATGTGCTCAAACATGAAGAACCCCAGGCGATCTAAATTAATCTAGGCGCCCTTACTACAGCGTGACGGCGCGTAAAAAAACACCAGGAGAAAACAGCTGAGAACAGCCAATCCCCTTATATAGCTTTCATAGACTGAAAATACATTTGACTCGTTACACGTATCTGCGCTCTTCGAAGAATTGCGTCACGAATGAGTACTTAGAATAGATATAAACACTTTATCCAACATCTACAAAGATTGCACAGCTAATTTACTTCTACATACGAAAAGCAAATTAAAAGCAGCAGAGATTGTGGTTCAACCAGGAGATACGATATCTCCAATGTTCACTGCATGCTTAGAAGTATTCAAACGATATCATTGGGAAGAAATGGAAATAACGGAGAATGTCTTAGCAACTTTAACAACCTACGATTTACAGACAATGTAGTCAGTTAATAAAGTGGCTGACTGGTCTAGTTGGTTGTGCATACTTAAGGTTTCAAGCTGTGAACCTTAAGAATGCAGTCAGGGCTTAAAGTCAGGGGGGGCGAGGGGGTGCCCCCTCCCCCCCCCCCCTCGGCAGTCCGAGTGTGGCACTGCGGCACCCATTGGACAAGTGCTGGAGTTGATTTTTTTGGCAGTAGTGCTTTGTGCGGGTAAATTTTACTCTGAAATTTTGATATGTACTCTAAATAATGGTTTATTCGCGATTATTTGGTTGATGCGGCGTCAGCAGACCAGATTAATACAGGTATCGTCGTACTGCTGAATGCAATTCACTGAGACACCGAACACCACGAGCAACGCCTCTTGAAACCATTAGTCACCACCCTGTTCGACAAAGCTTCTTGGCACGGCGTACTGTTTCACGAGGCACCTGAGCGTGAAGCTACGTGCCCGTGAATTGGTAATGGTTCACCTTAGTCCCCTATGTTTACCACTCAATTTTCATTCTTTTAGTTGTGCGTTACAAGTGTACTGTAAATCCAGAGACGTATGTAGTTTGCCTACTTCTTTAGGCAAGTAGGTATGAAAAACTCGGCCGCGTATCTGCGTGCTTCGCTGCAAATCTCGTCCAAAGACGATAGTCTTCTGCCGGCCGTACAATATGAGTCCTTTTTCTGTATGTTGAATCGCCGTATCTGGCTCCTAGCGTCGCATTCTCAGCGCAGCCTAAGAAACAGCATTTTCGGCGCAGCCTAAGAAACACTATGGAGTCTTTAGAATTACGTATCTATGTATTTTCAAGTAAAGGAACACGCCACCTAATACTTACGTATTGATGTTGCCCCTCATATAAGCGTAATATGTGCATTCTTATCGACAATGTTCACAAGTATGAACGCCGCTACCAGTTCAAGATGGCTGGGCGTTCAGCAAACGCTTAAACTTTGGCCGGGTGGCTGAATCGTAACAGACAGACCGACATGCAGACAGACAGACAGACCAAAATTTTTGCGTTCAATTATCCCAAGAAAGACTATCGTATTTAATAAAAAGAATGGTTGATCCCTCCGTCACAGGAATCGGTATACCACGAAAGTAAATCGTGTCCTTAAAGAAGTGGTTGAATGTTTGCTGTACGTTGATATCCCAAAGCTTGCACAATATGTTTTGGTGTTTGGCAGCTACAGCACCGTTTAACGTGAATGCACCCAAGCTGACGCTTGGTGGCACATCACCATCGCGACGACTAACGTCCACGATCAACGATTAGACAAATCTTTGTGGTAGCTGTAGTAGTTAACGGTGAGAGCATAATCAGAAGAAGCGGTGTGACAGCCAGAAGCGCCTCGGCACAGTGTCAAGGGTCGGTTTCTTCGTATACCTCACATAGGACGCGAAATTCAAACGCTCCGCCGACGCAAGCGCCGACAGCGCCGAGAGCGCTATTGAGTTACGCCCCTTGCAGAAGGCCGCCAAGCTCAAAGGGCGATGACGTAGCGATTACGTTGCTTACGTCGTCAGGGCAACAGTAACAACAGCCGCTCGCCTCCACCCCCTCTTCCTCCCTCTCCGCGCGCCGTTTTCTTTCTATTTTTTTTGTGCGCTTGCTTTTCCTCCTCTCCCATGCCGCGCACCGTTTTTTATTTTGTACGCTTGCTTTTTCTCCTCTCCTATGCCCCGCGCCGGGATTTTTTTTTTTTGTTGTTCGCGCGCGCTCGCGCGCGTGCTGTGCTTGGCCGCGCATTCGCGTTTGCCCGCAGCCAGCATGTGCTAGAGCATGAAGGATGAATCCACCTACAACATTTCTGTTACCTCTTTTTATTGTTCTGTTTCCGAAACTCAAGATTTGCATGTAATGGGGCACGATACAAGTTCAGGAGAACAGAAGGGAAGAATTCACAGTGTGTGCATGACTAAACACAAAAGTTCATTGTAAAATTTAGAAATTAAAAAATCGAACACATTGGAAAGTGTAGGCCCTTTGACGTACACACATATAAGAAACACGATTTTGATTTGGTGCAATACACGAGCAAAGTGCAGAGGAGCCTCTGATGAGAGGTAATCATGTAGTTTAAAGAAATGTCAGTGCATGACAAAAACATAACGAAGCGCAAAATATGTAAATATGAAATAATATTGGAATGATTTACTTATTACCCATTGAAATGATACGAAACACAAAACAACCACTTACATATTTGCTCAGATTTTGCACAAATATACATGAAATGCTGGACACCTTCACCAGATAAACAAAATGAAAAAGATAAGATTTAGCACAGTAAGTAGTACATTGCGCTAAAAAGAGCAAGACACAATATATGGTACTTGAACACTACTTGAAAGTTAGTTGGTGGCAACGGGGTGCAGGCCATGGTCAGTTTATGCAGCAGCACATGACATTCGAAGAAAAGCGTATTACTCAACGACCAGGTGAAATAAGCCTATACGCAGCTTTCTTTCACCGCGAATACAATGCCTAGCTGAATATAACGCCACTGAAGGGAGGACGTCATGTTGGGTACACTGAGCACTTCATTGTGATAAACACAAACAGTAAAATTCTGCATATAGGACATGTCTCATGCCTACACATGAATCCTTAGAGCGGTTTTTCCATAGGCAATAACAGAGACAATATATAAACACACAAACTACTTCTTCAGTCGTAAGTACATAGCATATTCACGCACCGAGAAGAAGCACTGGGGGCAGTGTAGAAAGCTGGTCCACTTGAGTTGCGGATCGAGACTTCGCAGAGCGCTGATTCTACAGCTGTTAACCCCTCCTTGGGCAAACGCATCAGTTCTTGCTTTCTCGAATACTACGAAAACGTTTCCGTCCTGAAATAAAGCAATTGAAAACTATTAATTCCAACGATACAAACTACGCAGTCGCATGAAGCAAACGTAGTTTCGTCGTCTCGGCTCAGTGCAAGCTGCGATACATTAGGCAGTTTTAGAATAGCGTACGCTATTTTAGCGTTTGCGGCTCGCTATTTCCGTCACTGCGGGAGCCCGCAAGCATAGCGTACGACGCATGACAGTTGCGCGAAAAGCCAACGCAAAGCTTTTCGTACGCTATTCTAAAACTGCCTATTGAGTCCCAGGAACGCGTATTTAAACGATGGCGAGTGATAAACAGGCAAAAAAAGCAAAACGCACTTCCATCACGCAGTTCTGTCATAGACGCAAAAATTAAACTATGAGCCTCAAGTTCTTTAATTCCATTCCTTCTATAGGAACAGCGATATTAACTGCAACATCGTGCTTTTCACGATTCAGCCGTAATTAAAAAACAATAACTGTGTTGTCCAACTGCAATTCGTAAATGTGTGGCTGCGAACGCAAGCCGCATGCTCACCTTTAGTTTTTCGGAACCTCGAAGAATCTTGCGGAACTCGGCCGGTCTTGAAGTATCCGTGCACCGTTCCATGATGTATGTACGAATGGTGTGTGCCGTCAACCACCACGGCGGCAAGAGCGCACAACACGCAAACACCACGAAAACTCCACACGCCGGCCAAAGCTCGCTTGTAACGGATCATCACGAAACTTCATATCAAGGCCGGCGACTAGGACGGGCTCCTGTATGGCGGCGACGGAGCACGGCTGACATAACGACCACTCCGATAAGTCTCAAGAGCGAACAATGACCCGCTAACCACAACGGGAGACTTGCAGGTGTCCGCCAAGCATAGCCTCCCTGCACGGCCAGCCTGGTGCCCGCTCTCAGCACTCGCTTCGTGCTACAACGGAACTTTCGAGGAATTCAAAACTAGCGTCGCGGCGCGCGCGCGGCCTCCGCGGCCGGCGCGGGGTGCACGGCTTTGCCGGCACGGCGGCAGGCTGCCATTGGCTGCTTTAATTTTGAATCTCCATGAACACTAGCGCCAATTTCACCTTCAGTTACGGCCCCTTTTAAAAGGCCGCCGAACTAGCAAATTATTCAAGATGGTGTCGGTGACGTCATCATGACGTAATTCTTTGGGACGCCGGAGTGGCAGTGTTTCCGGGTATTGACAGTGTTGCGTCGGCTGAGGTCGCCATTACGCGGCATGTTAAAAATCAGCAGTTCTTCCGTTTACGAATACAAACGATGAGCGAAGCTCCTTCGAAATGAGACGCAAACAACTATGCGCCTGATCTCGCTGCTGGCTTTCATGATGGCGGTAGGGTGGGGAGCGGGTGTGGAGAGCGTCTGCTGCTACCTTCGGCAAAGCGCCCGTAGTGCGCTATAATGATGGTTGTCATTTCACAATCCGCGATAAAGGTAGTGAATGTGAAGACGACCATTTGAACTAGTTGTGCACACTGCTTATTTCTTTTAACCTCGAATTTCTGGTGCGCTAGAACCAAACCGCTCATGGCCTAAACGTTTCCTCTTAAATCACCGGCCACTGCAACGGAAACGAATGCTTAAGAGGAGGGAGCTTCGACGGCGACGGAGGGGTGCGGGCCTAACGAGCTTCGCTCCTAAAATGTAAACAGAGCACCACGGCCGGACTACAGGGAAACGCAACGCACGTCGTGTATAGCCTCTAGCGCGGCCGCGATTTTTCTCTGGGTGAGCATAAGCGGGCAACGCGGTGCAGGCGGGCGTCGCAGAGCTATCTTTAATATGGATCGATGCTATGAGCGAGGCCGAGGCTGGGGCTAAAGTCGCCACCTCGCGGTGTGTTAAAATTGCATTTTTCCTATTGAAACGCGCTGAATGGGACGGGCGCGTAGCAACTACGCGTGGCAGGAGCTAATCGCGAAGGCTACAGTCGTGATGCATTACTTCACTTTATTGCTCCCTGATGGCAACACCATACCGCCGACCAAGAACGCTGTCAGAGGAAAGTGTGAGATATAAAAGGCGCATTTGCAAAGACTTCGGAGTGTGTGACGGTGGCGCAGTGGAAAACCGGGTACCTCGCATGGAATCACGGTTGCATATGAAACAATTGTATACAGAATGTACTTTTTTGTCACTGTTGAAAAGTGAAGCCCTGCAATAAAGGCAAAAAAAGACGGTGGCGCAGTGGATAGCATGCCGGGCATCTGCTGTCGCTTACTGAGAGATCCTGGGTTCAACTCCCATTGGTGCAACTTTTTTCAGGTTTTTTTTGTCTGATCGTGTGCATTTTTTTACGCCCTTTCCGTGACGGAAATACGTCACTGAAGTCTTGGTAGACCACGACATCAAACATTTTCGTGTTAATAAGGCATTGTCGGGCCTGAGGTTTTCCATCCATTGAGTCAACTTTGAGCTCACATATTTTAAGACTTTAAATACCGAGGCAATGTTAAAAAATAGTTACCATAATAATTTCATTTAATGCTTGATTAGATTGGCACGTTCAATAAATGCCCGAAAGAAATACAGTGGGAATAGTATATTCATTTATTATAATGTATTTATTTATTATAGGCATTTGTTCAGTTCTAGGGATAGTTGGCTTCACTGCATTGCGGTTATCGTGAACAGCAGTCTTTTATTCAATTCGCACTGGAATTTTACTATTCGAACTATTCGAACTTCTAAGGACAAATTCAGTCAACGTCCGATTGAAAGTGACCCTTTCAGATTTTTGTTATGTTTCACCTCACTACAGTCTCGTATTGCTGCAAAGCTGGCTCTCAAGCTCTGTTGCGATCGAACTTGGCAAAGACATACTGAACGTCCGATTGGAAGTTGTCCCTAGATTTTAGGAACGAAGCTCCTTAAGCCGTGGGTGGTGCGTCCCCGATGTATGTAGTAGCCACCTCTCGTTTAGTTCGTGGAGTGTCCGCTAGATGGCGGTACTTGTATATGATGAATACATGGCTCAAGGCCGGCTAGATAACTGAGGACGACGAAGTGGGAAGCTCGAGCAGCAACCACGATTTCTGTGAGGAAGACGACGCTCGGGTCTTCGTTTCTTCGGACGTGTTCAAGGCCGGCTAGATAACTGAAGACGACGAAGTGGGAAGCTCGAGCAGCAACCGCGATTTCTCTGAGGAATACGACGCTCGGGTCTTCGGTTCTTCGGACTTCAGCGCCTGATCCCCACCACCACTTCACGAAGCGGTTCTGCCAGTCTGATCCCGCAACCGTTTCCTGCAGTGGATACTCCTGTCCACCGCTACAGTCGCCGACTGAGAGGCCTTAGTCCCGAGGCCATCCCTCTGGAACTTCTCCAGCCAAGCCCTACATCAGGAGAAATGGCCACCGCCGGCGCTTCACAGGTGACTGTTGAGCAGCCGATGCGAGATGTTATAAAACTATACTTGTAGTATGATGAAATATGATGAAAAGATGTGATGTTATGAAAATATGAATGATGTCATATATGGCACCTGCCATTGGACGCCTGCGAGCATAAAAGGCACTCGCTCTTGGTGCGCACTCGGAGTCGTCGGATGGATAAGGCTGCTGGACGAGGTCCAGCAGTGATAATGAAGGGACCACGGAAACCAACAATAAAAGTTTGATGTTGAGCATTTCTCACGTGTTTACTTTAGTGGGGCGAATTACTCGTATTCACGGTTTACCGATGATGACTTCCGGAGCTTCGCCTTACTCATCATCATTCACCCCGTGGATATGCTGTAATTTTTAGTTTGCTTCTTCTCAATACACACCTCTGCTGCGGCAAATATGTCTTTCAAGCTCCGCTACGGTCGCAAATGTATTAACTCAAGAAAATGCTGGTTCCAACATGCAGATGAAAGATGTGGCAGAGATGGGGCTCAATTAATGCTATTTTGGACCTGAATTTTGGGAAGGAAGTCCGAAAAATTGGACGCCGGAGCTTTTCAGCATCCAAAATTTTAGATGTTCTTATATATCGACGTGAACAAGGCAGACTTAAAACTCCATACTTGGAGGTAGCACACCCTTGTCCGCCATATCAGTTGGGCTCCCACAGAAGTTGAAAGAGGAGAAGAGGCTGAGGAAATGGCATCTTTGCCTATCACGTGTAAAGTGCTGTCTGCATAAATACAATTCAGCCTATACATTGCCTCATTCTTGATAAGACAACCATGAAACAAACACCACCCCGCCAGCGCTTCATAAACCTAGCGAAAAGAAACACTTTCGTGTTGCTATCTCATCAGAATATGCTCAGGAATCGTCTGCAATTTTTTTTCTGCAATTTCGCTTTGAAGTATTCAAGAAATATTCTAGAAATATTCGATTCGATTGGCACTCAAAATTTTGCTATTCGGACAGCTCTAACTATATACATATATATATATATATATATATATATATATATATATATATATAGTTAGTCTCTCTCTCTCTATATATATATATATAGAGAGAGAGAGAGTCAGGTTCTCCATTTAAGCCCAGAGAGCACGGTATCCATGAGACGCTGGAAAGTAGCAGGCGCGGAGCACAAGCCAAATGGTAAGACCTTAAATTCGTACAGTCCGTCCGGCGTCACGAAAGCGGTTTTTTTCACGATCCTGGGTCGACTTCAATTTGCCAATATCCGCTCTTTAAGCCCATAGAAGAGAAGTAACGTGCGTTTTTCGAAGCCTGTCGAGCGAATCATCTATGCGGGGAAGCGGGTACGCGTCTTTTTTGTCACCTGATTTAGCTTTCGATAGTCCACACAGAAACGCAGGCTGCCGTCCTTCTTCTTGACTAGAACAAAGGTGACGCCCAAGGGCTTTTAGACGTTGATCACGTCGTCTTCAAGCATTTTGTTACCTGCTGTTCTATCGCTTCTCGTTCTTTCGAAGCCACACGGTATGGGATTTTGATGGATTGGTCTAGCCGTGTCCTGTGATGATTCGTTTGCTTGGTCAAGGACGTCCGGCCAACTTCGTGTCGACGCAAAACAGTCGTGGAACTCGGCTAGCAGCGCAAGGAGGCGTTCCCGCTGTTGCTGAGTTAAAGTAGGGTTGACGTCAAGGTTTAGGTGCTAGGTCATGTGGGTCTTGTGTAGGCGTTGCTTCGAGTGCTGAAAAGCAGTCACAAACATCTGCTATCCTCGTCAAAATATGCCAAAGTTTGTGCCTTTTGGAAGTGCCGTCGCTCGGAGGTGAAATTGGTCAACAGCAAGTTCGTTCGGCCGTCGGTGACATTGACTATTCCTCGTGCTACTGAAATCCCGTGAGTGAAAAGCCAGCTGAGGTTTGTTGGTCGGCGACTCCTTCGCCGTCGAACGGTACGTCACATGCTACTGAAACGAGGGTACATGATCGAGGCGGCACAACTATGTCGTGTCTCTGAGACGAAAGGATTGTGTTCTGGTGATGAAGAATCAGGCAGACGAGCACTTCTCGTAAAACGAAACCACGCGTTCCGGGATGTTGATTATGGCGCCATGCTCCCTGAGAAAGTCCATTCCTATAATTAAATCTTGCAGCACTCTAGGAGAACGATGAAAGTCGCGACGAAAGAGGAATCTCCTATGCTGATTCTTGCTGTGCATCTTTCAGCAGGGAGCAGCAATTGACCACCCGCTCTTCTTATATGTAGTCCTGTCCACGGCGTTTTACTTTCCTAAGACGATCGGCCAGCTTGTGACTATTATGGAAAAATAAGCACCCGTATCGACTAAAGCCGTCACTTGCTCTCCATCAATAAGTACATTGAGGTCGGCGCTCACCGTTTCGTCGCTGTTAATATTCGTCGACGTCGCGTCGTTCTGTAGCGGCAGTACTGGGGACTTTTTATCGTCTTGTGGTCGGGCTGCGACCTTACCCCGAGAGGTCGCCGCCTTTAGTTTCCCCGGTAAGGGCTGGGCGACCTTGTTCCCCGAAGGTCAGCAAAAGTACGTCGATTCGGTGACGATGTCTGTGTAGGGGATGGAGAGCGTGACCGGTGGGCGGAGTTGGGCTGGCGATTGGGAAGCGACTCGTGATATGGAGAACACGTCGTTGGAGGTCCTCGAAAACCAGCGTCGTCATGGTGAACAGTATAGTCGGCATTGGCACGGCGACCGTCGTACCCTGGCCGAGATAGGCGAAGCGATGTGTCGCGGTACCAACAATAGCGAGCTATATGGCCGGCACCACCACAGTTGAAGCAGAGGGGGCGCTGATCGACAGTGCGCCAAGCGTCCGTTCTGCGAAATTGTGGGCGTCCCGTGTCCTCTTGTGGTGTTGAGTAAGGCGCGGCAAGTGATGGCTGGTGGCATGAAGACAGCGGAGACATGGTCCGACGTCTGAAAGCCTCCTGCAAAGGTTACGACAAAGGTGCGGCTGTAGGTGGCTGGTAGTATGACGTGATAGGCGGGACGGTGGTGAGACGCGGACAGCGTCGGCGTAACCTCATTTGACGCTGCTCGCGACCGAGATCAGCTGCTGAGAAAGCGTGCCTAAGTCATCACGAACGAATGCGGCAACGGCGGTCACTGGTGTATCCACTGGCGGAGTCCAAACTTTCTGAAGTTCTTCGCGAACAACATCTGATCAGGTCTCGTAGGGAGCCCTGATTGTCCAGAGTCACTGAAGCGGCGTTGATTGGGGTGGTATTGGACGAGCGATCATACTGCCCATCGATCTTTGGTGCAGAGCACGCTCATGGCAGTGGCTTCTCTTATAAAATCGGCCACGGTAGTTGGGGCATTGCGCACAAGGCCGGCGAACAGTTTCCTTCACGCCGCGCATAAGGTAGCGCACTTCTTTTCCTCGACATACTGGGATCAGCGCGTCTTCAGCGCGTCACGTCTTCAGCAAACATTGCCACAGTTTCGTTAGGTTTCTGAAGTCTTAACTCAAGCAACTGCTGAGCCCGCTCTCGACGGTCGACGCTAGCAAAGGTGTCAATCAGCTGCTGACGAAACCATCCCATGTCGATATACGGCCTTCTCGATTCTCAAGCCCGTGGTGAGCGCTGTCATCGAGGTGAAGTACGTGCGGGCGAGCTTCTGTTGATCATTCCACTGGTTGATGTCGGCAACACGTTCGTAATGTTCGAGCCAATCTTCAACGTCTTCACGTGGGGCACCACTGAAGCGATTAGGTACAAGTGGCTGAAGAAGCGTTACCTGGGCTGGATTGGAACGGGGGCTGCCTTGTATCCCTTGCACCACCTGTGGCTGGCTGGCGGAGGCCATTGGCAGAGGTAAGAAATGCCTGGTGAATGTTTCGTCCAAGGAGGTCAGCTCAGAGATAGAGGCCTAGCAACCGCTGACTGAAGCGGTGCACTGGTGTCGTACAGGTGACTGCGTGTCGGGACTGATGAACGGCTCCCAGATGGGGTGTAGAGCATCGGCAGGCTTGCAGTCCAGCACCTCCACCAGTGTCGCGGTTCAACGTAAGCAGACCCCGAGACGTTGAGTCCGAGAACCGACGGCGTGTTTTTATGCAGCAGCCAAGAGCAAAGACATAAACAAAAGCACGTATATATATATATATATATATACTATGGGAATACCGCTAGAGGGACGTTGCAGAGAACGAATAGACAACGCGAAGTGCTATGTAGTGCATGCCGTGGACGCTGCTGGCCATGCAGGCGCGGTCATCTCCCACATTGGCGCCTGCAACGTGGGCCCCAGCGCCGTTCCGGCTAGACCGCGTTCGTGGGGAGACCGCGTCTCGTCAGATGTTCCGTTGCCCATGAATGCCCGCCGTCCGGACTGCAGCCGTGACAGCTGGTGAGCTCTGCCGGAGACCAAACGAACAAATTCGAGTGGCTGTGTCGGCTCTCCCACGTTCGT